>NC_133738.1:814803-857303 GCF_048934315.1 Petromyzon marinus
AGATACATAGAGATACATAGAGATACATAGAGACCAATAGAGATACATAGAGATACATAGAGACCCATAGAGATACATAGAGATACATAGAGACCAATAGAGATACATAGAGGCCCATAGAGATACATAGAGACCCACACAGATACATAGAGACCCATAGAGATACATAGAGATACATAGAGACCCATAGAGATACATAGAGATACATAGAGACCAATAGAGATACATAGAGGCCCATAGAGATACATAGAGACCCATAGAGATACATAGAGATACATAGAGATACATAGAGACCCGTAGATATACATAGAGATACATAGAGACCCGTAGAGATATATAGAGATACATAGAGACCCATAGAGATACATAGAGATACATAGAGACCCGTAGAGATACATAGAGACACATAGAGATACATAGAGACCCGTAGAGATACATAGAGATACATAGAGACCCATAGAGATACATAGAGATACATAGAGATACATAGAGACACATAGAGATACATAGAGACCCGTAGAGATACATAGAGATACATAGAGACCCATAGAGATACATAGAGATACATAGAGATACATAGAGACCCGTAGAGATACATAGAGATACATAGAGACCCGTAGAGATATATAGAGATACATAGAGATACAATGAGACCCAAAGAGATACATAGAGACCCACAGAGACCCATAGAGATACATAGAGACCCACACAGATACATAGAGACCCATAGAGATACATAGAGACCCATAGAGATACATAGAGATACGTAGAGACCCACACAGATACATAGAGACCCATAGAGATACATAGAGATACATAGAGACCCATAGAGATACATAAAGACACATAGAGATACATAGAGTCCTAAAGAGATACATAGAGACCCACAGAGACCCATAGAGATACATAGAGACCCATAGAGACACATAGAGGCCCATAGAGATACATAGAGATACATAGAGATACATAGAGACCAATAGAGATACATAGAGATACATAGAGACCCATAGAGATACATAGAGATACATAGAGACCAATAGAGATACATAGAGGCCCATAGAGATACATAGAGACCCACACAGATACATAGAGACCCATAGAGATACATAGAGACCCACACAGATACATAGAGACCCGTAGAGATACATAGAGATACATAGAGACCCGTAGAGATATATAGAGATACATAGAGATACAATGAGACCCAAAGAGATACATAGAGACCCACAGAGACCCATAGAGATACATAGAGACCCACACAGATACATAGAGACCCATAGAGATACATAGAGACCCATAGAGATACATAGAGATACATAGAGACCCACACAGATACATAGAGACCCATAGAGATACATAGAGACCCATAGAGATACATAGAGATACATAGAGATACATAGAGACCCGTAGAGATACATAGAGACACATAGAGATACATAGAGACCCGTAGAGATACATAGAGATACATAGAGACCCATAGAGATACATAGAGATACATAGAGATACATAGAGACACATAGAGATACATAGAGACCCGTAGAGATACATAGAGATACATAGAGACCCATAGAGATACATAGAGATACATAGAGATACATAGAGACCCGTAGAGATACATAGAGATACATAGAGACCCGTAGAGATATATAGAGATACATAGAGACCCATAGAGATACATAGAGATACATAGAGACCCGTAGAGATACATAGAGACACATAGAGATACATAGAGACCCGTAGAGATACATAGAGATACATAGAGACCCATAGAGATACATAGAGATACATAGAGATACATAGAGACACATAGAGATACATAGAGACCCGTAGAGATACATAGAGATACATAGAGACCCATAGAGATACATAGAGATACATAGAGATACATAGAGACCCGTAGAGATACATAGAGATACATAGAGACCCGTAGAGATATATAGAGATACATAGAGATACAATGAGACCCAAAGAGATACATAGAGACCCACAGAGACCCATAGAGATACATAGAGACCCACACAGATACATAGAGACCCATAGAGATACATAGAGACCCATAGAGATACATAGAGATACGTAGAGACCCACACAGATACATAGAGACCCATAGAGATACATAGAGATACATAGAGACCCATAGAGATACATAAAGACACATAGAGATACATAGAGTCCTAAAGAGATACATAGACTCATAGAGATACATAGAGACCCATAGAGATACATAGAGACTCATAGAGATACATAGAGACCCACAGAGATACATAGAGACCCACAGAGATAGAGACTCATAGAGATACATAGAGACCCATAGAGATACATAGAGACCCATAGAGATACATAGAGACCCATAGAGATACATAGAGACCCACAGAGATACATAGAGACCAATAGAGATACATAGAGATACATAGAGACCCATAGAGATACATAGAGATACATAGAGACCAATAGAGATACATAGAGGCCCATAGAGATACATAGAGACCCACACAGATACATAGAGACCCATAGAGATACATAGAGATACAAAGAGACCCACACAGATACATAGAGACCCATAGAGATACATAGAGACCCACACAGATACATAGAGACCCGTAGAGATACATAGAGATACATAGAGACCCGTAGAGATATATAGAGATACATAGAGATACAATGAGACCCAAAGAGATACATAGAGACCCACAGAGACCCATAGAGATACATAGAGACCCACACAGATACATAGAGACCCATAGAGATACATAGAGACCCATAGAGATACATAGAGATACATAGAGACCCACACAGATACATAGAGACCCATAGAGATACATAGAGATACATAGAGACCCATAGAGATACATAAAGACACATAGAGATACATAGAGACCCACAGAGACCCATAGAGATACATAGAGACCCACACAGATACATAGAGACCCATAGAGATACATAGAGCTACATAGAGACCCATAGAGACACATAGAGGCCCATAGAGATACATAGAGATACATAGAGATACATAGAGACCAATAGAGATACATAGAGATACATAGAGACCCATAGAGATACATAGAGATACATAGAGACCCATAGAGATACATAGAGAACCATAGAGACACAGAGATACACAGAGACCCATAGAGACCCATAGAGACACACAGAGATACATAGAGACCCAATAGAGACCCATACAGATACACAGAGACCCATAGAGACCCATAGAGACACATAGAGACCCATACAGATACACAGACACGTAAAAATATAGATATTCACATTACACTACATCACTCACTACTATAGATTACATTACAATACACAACACACAACACACTACACTTAAAACTACACTACCATACACTATACTCTACACTACTATACTCTACACTGCTATACACTACACTAATATACACTACACTATACACTACTATACACTACACTACTATACACTACACTACTATACACTACTAAACTACACTATACACTACTACACTATACACTACTACACTATACACCACTACACTACACTATACACTACACTATAAACTACTACACTATGCACTACTACACTACATTATACACTATATTCTACACTATACACTACACTATACATTACTACACTATACACTACTACACTACACTGTACACTACTACACTAAACTATACACTACTACACTATACACTACTACACTATACACTACTACACTATACACTACTACACTGTACACTACTACACTAAATTATACACTATACACCACTACACTACAATACACACTCCACTACACACTACTACACTACACTATACACTACACTATACACCACTACACTATACACCACTACACTACACTAAACACTACTACACTACACTACTACACTATACACTAAACACTACTACACTATACACTACGATACTATACACTACACTACTATACACTACTACACTACACTAAACACTACTACACTATACACTACACTACTATACACTACTACAATACACCACTACACTACTACACTATACACTACTATACTACACTACTGTACACTACTACATTACACTATACACTACACTATACTATACACTTCACTATACACTACTACACTACACTATACACTACTACACTACACTATAAACTACTACACTACACTATACACTACACTATACACTACTACACTATACACTACTACACTATACACTACTACACTGTACACTACTACACTAAATTATACACTATATACCACTACACTACAATACACACTCCACTACACACTACTACACTACACTATACACTACACTATACACTATACACCACTACACTATACACCAATACACTACACTAAACACTACTACACTACACTATACACTACTACACTATACACTAAACACTACTACACTATACACTACGATACTATACACTACACTACTATACACTACTACACTACACTAAACACTACTACACTATACACTACACTACCATACACTACTACACTACACCACTACACTACTACACTATACACTACTATACTACACTACTGTACACTACTACATTACACTATACACTACACTATACCATACACTTCACTATACACTACTACACTACACTATACACTACTACACTACACTATAAACTACTACACTACACTATACACTACACTATACACTACTACACTAAACACTACTACACTATACACTAATACACTATACACTACTACACTACACTAGACACTACTACACTATACACTACTACACTATACTATACACTACATTATACACTACTACACTATACACTACACTATACACTACTACACTATACACTACTACACTGTACACTACTACACTAAATTATACACTATACACCACTACACTACAATACACACTCCACTACACACTACTACACTACACTATACACTACACTATACACTATACACCACTACACTATACACCAATACACTACACTAAACACTACTACACTACACTATACACTACTACACTATACACTAAACACTACTACACTATACACTACGATACTATACACTACACTACTATACACTACTACACTACACTAAACACTACTACACTATACACTACACTACCATACACTACTACACTACACCACTACACTACTACACTATACACTACTATACTACACTACTGTACACTACTACATTACACTATACACTACACTATACCATACACTTCACTATACACTACTACACTACACTATACACTACTACACTACACTATAAACTACTACACTACACTATACACTACACTATACACTACTACACTAAACACTACTACACTACTACACTATACACTAATACACTATACACTACTACACTACACTATACACTACTACACTACACTATGCACTACTACACTATACACTACTACACTACACTATACACTACTACACTACACTATACACTACTACACTATACACTACACTACTACACTATTCACTACTACACTACACTATACACTACACTATACACCACTACAATATACACTACTACACTATACACTACTACACTATACACTACTACACTGTACACTACTATACTACACTATACACTACTACACTACACTATACACTACACTGTACACTACTACACTATACACTAAACTATACACTACAGCACTATACATTGCTACACTATACACACTGCACTACATTATACACTACTACACTACACACTACTACACTACACTATACACTACTACACTATACACTACTACACTATACACTACACTATACACTACTACACTATACGCTACTGCACTATACACTACTACACTACACTGTACACTACTACACTATACACTACTACACTATACACTACTACACTGTACACTACACAATACACTACACTATACACTACTACACTATACACTATTACACTATACTATACACTACTACACTACACTATACACTATACACTTCTACACTACTACACTGTACTCTACTATACTACACTATACACTACTACACTACACTATACACTACACTGTACACTACTACACTATACACTACACTATACACTACAGCACTATACATTGCTACACTATACACACTGCACTACATTATACACTACTACACTACACACTACTACACTACATTATACACTACTACACTATACACTACTACATTATACACTACACTATACACTACTACACTATACGCTACTACACTATACACTACTACACTATACACTACTACACTGTACACTACACAATACACTACACTATACACTACTACACTATACACTATTACACTACACTATACACTACTACACTATACACTACTACACTATACACTACTACACTACACTATACACTACTACACTATACACTACTACACTATACACTACTACACTATACACTACTACACTATACACTACTACACTACACTATACACTACGTACGAATCTGTTGAACATGGAGTCGCTGCGCTTGGCCATGTGGAAGGTGAGCTTCAGGGCCCTGTCCAGGAGCTTGCTGATCTCCGGGTCGTTCAGGAACCGGGGTTCAACCGGGGCGTTGATAACTCGAGGCACTGGGAGGGATGGAGGAGAGAGACACCCATCACACAGAGACCTATTAGACTCACACAGAGACCCATTAGACTCACACAGAAACCCATAGACACACACAGAGACCCACAGGCTCACACAGAGACTCATAGACTCAAGACACAGAGACCCATAGACTCATCACACAGAGAACCACAGACTCACACAGAGACCCATTAGACTCACACAGAGACCCATAGACTCACACAGAGACCCATAGACACACACAGAGACCCACAGACTCAGAGACCCACAGACTCACACAGAGACCCACAGACTCACACAGAGACCCATTAGACTCACACCGAGACCCACAGACTCACACAGAGACCCACAGACTCACACAGAGACACACAGACTCACACAGAGCCTCATAGACTCACACAGAGACTCATAGACTCTCACAGAGACACACAGACTCACACAGAGACCCATTCGACTCATACAGAGACTCATAGACTCTCACAGAGACACACAGACTCACACAGAGACCCATTAGACTCACACAGAGACCCACAGTCTCACAAAGAAACCCACAGACTCACACAGAGACCCACAGACTCACACAGAGACCCATAGACTCACACAGAGACACACATACTCACACAGAGACCCATAGACATACACAGAGACCCATAGACTCACACAGAGACCCACATACTCACACAGAGACCCACATACTCACACAGAGACCCATAGACATACACAGAGACCCACTGACTTACTCAGAGACCCACAAACTCACACAGAGGCTCATAGACTCAAACAGATACCCACAGACTCACACAGAGACCCACAGACTCACACAGAGACTCATAGACTCACACAGAGACCCACAGACTCACACAGAGACTCATATACTCACCACACAGAGACCCATAGACTCATCACACAGAGACCCATAGACTCACACAGAGACCCATAGACTCACACAGAGACCCACAGACTCACACAGAGACTCATAGACTCACACTGAGACCCACAGACTCACACAGAGACCCACAGACTCACACAGAGACCCATTAGACTCACACCGAGACCCACAGACTTACACAGAGACCCACAGACTCACACAGAGACCCATAGACTCACACAGAGACCCACAGACTCACACAGAGACTCATAGACTCACACAGAGACCCACAGACTCACACAGAGACTCATAGACTCACACAGAGACTCATAGACTCTCACAAAGACACACAGACTCACACAGAGACCCATTAGACTCATACAGAGACTCATAGACTCTCACAGAGACACACAGACTCACACAGAGACTCATAGACCCTCACAGAGACACACAGACTCACACAGAGACCCATTCGACTCATACAGAGACTCATAGACTCTCACAGAGACACACAGACTCACACAGAGACCCATTAGACTCACACAGATACCCACAGTCTCACAAAGAAACCCACAGACTCACACAGAGACCCACAGACTCACACAGAGACCCATAGACATACACAGAGACCCATAGACTCACACAGAGAACCCACATACTCACACAGAGACCCACATACTCACACAGAGACCCATAGACATACACAGAGACCCACTGACTTACTCAGAGACCCACAAACTCACACAGAGGCTCATAGACTCAAACAGATACCCACAGACTCACACAGAGACCCACAGACTCACACAGAGACTCATAGACTCACACAGAGACCCACAGACTCACACAGAGACTCATAGACTCACACAGAGACTCATAGACTCACACAGAGACTCATAGACTCACACAGAGACCCACAGACTCACACAGAGACTCATAGACTCACACAGAGACTCATAGACTCTCACAGAGACACACAGACTCACACAGAGACCCATAGACTCACCACACAGAGACCCATAGACTCATCACACAGAAACCCACAGACTCACACAGAGACCCATTAGACTCACACAGAGACCCATAGACTCACACAGAGACACACAGACTCACACAGAGACACACAGACTCACACAGAGACTCATAGACTCACACAGAGACTCATAGACTCACACAGAGACCCATTAGACTCACACAGAGGCTCATAGACTCTCACAGAGACACACAGACTCACACAGAGACCCATTAGACTCACACAGAGACCCACATTCTCACAAAGAGACCCACAGACTCACACAGAGACCCATAGACTCACACAGAGACCCACATACTCACACAGAGACCCATAGACATACACAGAGACCCATAGACTCACACAGAGACCCACATACTCACACAGAGACCCAAAGACATACACAGAGACCCACAGACTTACTCAGAGACCCACAGACTCACACAGAGACCCACAAACTCACACAGAGACCCACAGACTCACTCAGAGACACACAGACTCACACAAAGACCCACAGACTCACACAGAGACCCACAGACTCACTCAGAGACACACAGACTCACACAAAGACCCACAGACTCACACAAAGACCCACAGACTCACACAGAGACACACAGACTCACACAGAGACCCACAGAATCACACACAGACTCACACAGAGACACACACATACTTACTACAGAGACCTAGAGACTCACACAGACTCACACAGAGACTCATACAATCAAACAGACACAGACTCACACACAGACTGACACAGAGACCCACACAGACTCACTACAGAGACCTAGAGACTCACACACACTCACACAGAGACTCATAGAATCACACAGATACAGACTCACACACAGACTCACACAGAGACACACACAGACTCACACAGAGACTCATAGAATCACACAGACTCACACAGAGACCCACACAGACTCACTACAGAGACCTAGAGACTCACACAGACTCACACAGAGACTCATAGAATCACACAGACACAGACTCACACACAGACTGACACAGAGACCCACACAGACTCACTACAGAGACCTAGAGACTCACACAGACTCACACAGAGACTCATAGAATCACACAGACACAGACTCACACACAGACTGACACAGAGACCCACACAGACTCACACACAGACTCACACAGATTCACACAGAGACTCATAGAATCAAACAGACTCACACACAGACTGACAGAGACCCACACAGACACTACAGAGACCTAGATACTCACACAGACTCACTACAGAGACTCATAGAATCACACAGACACAGACTCACACACAGACTGACACAGAGACCCACAGACTCACACACAGACTCACACAGAGACACACACATACTCACTACAGAGACCTAGAGACTCACACAGACTCACACAGAGACTCATAGAATCACACAGACACAGACTCATAGACTCTCACAGAGACACACAGACTCACACAGAGACCCATTAGACTCACACAGAGACTCATAGACTCTCACAGAGACACACAGACTCACACAGAGACCCATTAGACTCACACAGAGACCCACAGTCTCACAAAGAGACCCACAGACTCACACAGAGACCCATAGACTCACACAGAGACCCACATACTCACACAGAGACCCATAGACATACACAGAGACCCATAGACTCACACAGAGACCCACATACTCACACAGAGACCCAAAGACATACACAGAGACCCACAGACCTACTCAGAGACCCACAGACTCACACAGAGACCCACAAACTCACACAGAGACCCACAGACTCACTCAGAGACACACAGACTCACACAAAGACCCACAGACTCACACAGAGACCCACAGACTCACTCAGAGACACACAGACTCACACAAAGACCCACAGACTCACACAAAGACCCACAGACTCACACAGAGACACACAGACTCACACAGAGACCCACAGACTCACACAGAGACACACACATACTTACTACAGAGACCTAGAGACTCACACAGACTCACACAGAGACTCATACAATCAAACAGACACAGACTCACACACAGACTGACACAGAGACCCACACAGACTCACTACAGAGACCTAGAGACTCACACACACTCACACAGAGACTCATAGAATCACACAGATACAGACTCACACACAGACTCACACAGAGACACACACAGACTCACACAGAGACTCATAGAATCACACAGACTCACACAGAGACCCACACAGACTCACTACAGAGACCTAGAGACTCACACAGACTCACACAGAGCCTCATAGAATCACACAGACACAGACTCACACAAAGACTGACACAGAGACCCACACAGACTCACTACAGAGACCTAGAGACTCACACAGACTCACACAGAGACTCATAGAATCACACAGACACAGACTCACACACAGACTGACACAGAGACCCACACAGACTCACACACAGACTCACACAGATTCACACAGAGACTCATAGAATCAAACAGACTCACACACAGACTGACAGAGACCCACACAGACACTACAGAGACCTAGATACTCACACAGACTCACTACAGAGACTCATAGAATCACACAGACACAGACTCACACACAGACTGACACAGAGACCCACAGACTCACACACAGACTCACACAGAGACACACACATACTCACTACAGAGACCTAGAGACTCACACAGACTCACACAGAGACTCATAGAATCACACAGACACAGACTCATAGACTCTCACAGAGACACACAGACTCACACAGAGACCCATTAGACTCACACAGAGACTCATAGACTCTCACAGAGACACACAGACTCACACAGAGACCCATTAGACTCACACAGAGACCCACAGTCTCACAAAGAGACCCACAGACTCACACAGAGACCCATAGACTCACACAGAGACCCACATACTCACACAGAGACCCATAGACATACACAGAGACCCATAGACTCACACAGAGACCCACATACTCACACAGAGACCCAAAGACATACACAGAGACCCACAGACCTACTCAGAGACCCACAGACTCACACAGAGACCCACAAACTCACACAGAGACCCACAGACTCACTCAGAGACACACAGACTCACACAAAGACCCACAGACTCACACAGAGACCCACAGACTCACTCAGAGACACACAGACTCACACAAAGACCCACAGACTCACACAAAGACCCACAGACTCACACAGAGACACACAGACTCACACAGAGACCCACAGACTCACACAGAGACACACACATACTTACTACAGAGACCTAGAGACTCACACAGACTCACACAGAGACTCATACAATCAAACAGACACAGACTCACACACAGACTGACACAGAGACCCACACAGACTCACTACAGAGACCTAGAGACTCACACACACTCACACAGAGACTCATAGAATCACACAGATACAGACTCACACACAGACTCACACAGAGACACACACAGACTCACACAGAGACTCATAGAATCACACAGACTCACACAGAGACCCACACAGACTCACTACAGAGACCTAGAGACTCACACAGACTCACACAGAGACTCATAGAATCACACAGACACAGACTCACACAAAGACTGACACAGAGACCCACACAGACTCACTACAGAGACCTAGAGACTCACACAGACTCACACAGAGACTCATAGAATCACACAGACACAGACTCACACACAGACTGACACAGAGACCCACACAGACTCACACACAGACTCACACAGATTCACACAGAGACTCATAGAATCAAACAGACTCACACACAGACTGACAGAGACCCACACAGACACTACAGAGACCTAGATACTCACACAGACTCACTACAGAGACTCATAGAATCACACAGACACAGACTCACACACAGACTGACACAGAGACCCACAGATTCACACACAGACTCACACAGAGACCCACAGACTCACACAGAGACACACAGACTCACACAGAGACCCATTAGACTCACACAGAGACTCATATACTCTCACAGAGACACACAGACTCACACAGAGACCCATTAGACTCACACAGAGACCCACAGTCTCACAAAGAGACCCACAGACTCACACAGAGACCCATAGACTCACACAGAGACCCACATACTCACACAGAGACCCATAGACATACACAGAGACCCATAGACTCACACAGAGACCCACATACTCACACAGAGACCCAAAGACATACACAGAGACCCACAGACTTACTCAGAGACCCACAGACTCACACAGAGACCCACAAACTCACACAGAGACCCACAGACTCACTCAGAGACACACAGACTCACACAAAGACCCACAGACTCACACAGAGACCCACAGACTCACTCAGAGACACACAGACTCACACAAAGACCCACAGACTCACACAAAGACCCACAGACTCACACAGAGACACACAGACTCACACAGAGACCCACAGAATCACACACAGACTCACACAGAGACACACACATACTTACTACAGAGACCTAGAGACTCACACAGACTCACACAGAGACTCATACAATCAAACAGACACAGACTCACACACAGACTGACACAGAGACCCCCACACAGACTCACTACAGAGACCTAGAGACTCACACACACTCACACAGAGACTCATAGAATCACACAGATACAGACTCACACACAGACTCACACAGAGACACACACAGACTCACACAGAGACTCATAGAATCACACAGACTCACACAGAGACCCACACAGACTCACTACAGAGACCTAGAGACTCACACAGACTCACACAGAGACTCATAGAATCACACAGACACAGACTCACACACAGACTGACACAGAGACCCACACAGACTCACTACAGAGACCTAGAGACTCACACAGACTCACACAGAGACTCATAGAATCACACAGACACAGACTCACACACAGACTGACACAGAGACCCACACAGACTCACACACAGACTCACACAGATTCACACAGAGACTCATAGAATCAAACAGACTCACACACAGACTGACAGAGACCCACACAGACACTACAGAGACCTAGATACTCACACAGACTCACTACAGAGACTCATAGAATCACACAGACACAGACTCACACACAGACTGACACAGAGACCCACAGACTCACACACAGACTCACACAGAGACACACACATACTCACTACAGAGACCTAGAGACTCACACAGACTCACACAGAGACTCATAGAATCACACAGACACAGACTCACACAAAGACCCACAGACTCACACAGAGACTCACAGACTCACTCAGAGACCCACAGACTCACACACAGACCCACAGACTCACACACAGACTCACACAGAGACACACACAGACTCACTACAGAGACCTAGAGACTCACACAGACTCACACAGAGACTCATAGAATCACACGGACACAGACTCACACACAGACTGACACAGAGACACACACATACTCACTACAGAGACCTAGAGACTCACACAGACTCACACAGAGACTCATAGAATCACACAGACATAGACTCACACACAGACTGACACAGAGACACACACATACTCACTACAGAGACCTAGAGACTCACACAGACTCACACAGAGACTCATAGAATCACACAGACACAGACTCACACACAGACTGACACAGAGACCCATTAGACTCACACAGAGACCCACAGACTCACACAGAGACCCACATACTCACACAGAGACCCACAGACTCACACAGAGACCCATAGACTCACACAGAGACCCCACACACTCACACAGAGACCCATAGACATACACAGAGACCCACAGACTCACACAAAGACCTACAGACTCACACAGAGACCCACAGACTCACTCAGAGACACACAGACTCACACAGAGACCCACAGACTCACACAGAGACCCATAGACTTACACAGAGACCCCCATACTCACACAGAGACCCATAGACATACAGAGAGACCCACATACTTACTCAGAGACCCACAGACTCACACAGAGACCCACAGACTCACACAGAGACCCACAGACTCACACAGAGACTGACACAGAGACACACACATACTCACTACAGAGACCTAGAGGCTCACACAGACTCACACAGAGACTCATAGAATCACACAGACTCACACACAGACTGACACAGAGACCCACACAGACTCACATTGCAGTACACAGTCAGATACGAGTAAAGCATGTGGGAATTCAACGTTTCAGGCAATGGTCCTGATGTAGTTATCGAGAGACTTACTCAGCGTGATGCAGATCAGCGTAGACAGCGTGAATTGCATTGTAGGAGACACAGAGACACACAGAGACACACAAAGAGACACACACACAGAGACACACACACAGAGACACACAGAGATGCACACAGAGACACACACAGAGACACACACAGAGACACACACAAAGACACAGACAGAGACACGGACAGAGACACACGGAGAGAGACACACAGAGACACACACAGAGAGAGACACACAGAGACACACAGAGAGACACAGACTCACACAGATACTCATAGACTCACACAGAGACTCATAGACTCTCACAGAGACACACAGACTCACACAGAGACCCATTAGACTCACACAGAGACCCACAGACTCACACAGACACCCATTAGACTCACACAGAGACCCACAGTCTCACAAAGAGACCCACAGACTCACACAGAGACCCACGGAGACACACACAGAGACCCATTAGACTCACACAGAGACCCACAGTCTCACAAAGAGACCCAAAGACTCACACAGAGTCCCACAGAGACACACACAGAGAGCCATTAGACTCACAGAGAGACCCACAGTCTAACAAAGAGACCCACAGACTCACACAGAGACCCACAGATTCACACAGAGACCCATAGACTCATACAGAGACCCACAGACTCACACAGAGACCCATTAGACTCACACAGAGACCCATTAGACTCACACAGAGACCCACAGACTCACACAGAGACCCACAGACTCACACAGAGACCCATAGACTCACCACATAGAGACCCACAGACTCACACAGAGACCCACAGATTGACACAGAAACCCACAGAGACCCACAGACTCACACATAGACCCACAGACTCACACAGAGACCCAGAAACTCACACAGAGACCCACAGACTCACACAGAGACCGATCACACAGAGACCCACAGACTCACACAGAGACCCATTAGACTCACACCGAGACCCACAGACCCACACAGAGACCCACAGACTCACACAGAGACACACAGACTCACACAGAGACTCATAGACTCACACAGAGAATAATAGACTCTCACAGAGACACACAGACTCACACAGAGACCCATTAGACTCACACAGAGACCCACAGACTCACACAGAGACCCACAGACTCACACAGAGACCTACAGACTCACACAGAGACTCATAGACTCACACAGAGACCCACAGACCCACACAGAGACCCACAGACTCACACAGAGACACACAGACTCACACAGAGACTCATAGACTCACACAGAGAATAATAGACTCTCACAGAGACACACAGACTCACACAGAGACCCATTAGACTCACACAGAGACCCACAGACTCACACAGAGACCCACAGACTCACACAGAGACCTACAGACTCACACAGAGTCCCACAGAGACACATACAGAGACCGACAGACTCAGAGACCCACAGACTCACACAGAGACCCACAGAGACCCATTAGACTCACACAGAGACCCATTAGACTCACACAGAGACCCACAGACTCACACAGAGACCCACAGACTCACACAGAGACCCATTAGTCTCACACCGAGACCCACAGACTCACACAGTGACCCATTAAACTCCCACAGAGACCCACAGACTCACACAGAGACCCACAGACTCACACAGAGACCCATTAGACTCACACCGAGACCCACAGACTCACACAGAGACCCACAGACTCACACAGAGACACACAGACTCACACAGAGACTCATAGACTCACACATAGACTCATAGACTCACACAGAGACCCACAGACTCACACAGAGACCCATTAGACTCACACAGAGACCCACAGTCTCACAAAGAGACCCACAGACTCACACAGAGACCCATAGACATACACAGAGACCCGCAGACTTACTCAGAGACCCACAGACTCACACAGAGACCCACAGACTCACACAGAGACCCACAGACTCACACAGAGACTGACACAGAGACACACACATACTCACTACATAGACCTAGAGACTCACACAGACTCACACAGAGACTCATAGAATCACACAGACTCACACACAGACTGACACAGAGACCCACACAGACTCACATTGCAGTACACAGTCAGATACGAGTAAAGCATGTGGAGAATTCAACGTTTCAGGCAATGGTCCTGATGTAGTTATCGAGAGACTTACTCAGCGTGATGCAGATCAGCGTAGACAGCGTGAATTGCATTGTAGGAGACACAGAGACACACAGAGACACACAAAGAGACACACACAGAGACGCACAGAGACACACACACAGAGACACACACACAGAGACACACAGACATGTACACAGAGACACACACAGAGACACACAGAGACACACATAAAGACACAGACAGAGACACAGACAGAGACACACAGAGAGACACACACAGAGACACACACAGAGAGAGACACACAGGGACACACACACAGAGACACTGAGACACACACAGAGAGACACAGAGACACACACAGAGACACACACAGAGACACAGAGGCCCACAGAGAGACCCACAGAGAGACACAGACATACACACACAGAGACACAGACAGAGACACAGAGACACACAGAGACACACACAGAGACACACACAGAGACACAGACAGAGACACACACACAGACACACACACGGGCTTGAGAGACGCAAGGCGAGTTTTTCGTATATAAAATTAAAGAATGCGAATTTATATCGTGATTAAATAATTAATAAATACCACACACACAAAACAACAGCGACAGATTCCCCGAACAGCGTCAAGAGACTCATAGGGCAGGTATGTCACTCACAGACACAGATACACACACACTACACACACACATACTACACACACACACAGACACACACACAGACACACACGCAGACACACACACACAGACACACACACACAGACACACACAGACACACACACAGACACACACAGACACACACACAGACACACACACACACACAGACACACACACACTACACACAGTGACACACAGACACATACACAGACACACACAGTGACACACACACACAGTGACACACACACACTACACACAGTGACACACACACACACACTACACACAGTGACACACACACACTACACACAGTGACACACACACTACACACAGTGACACACACAGACACACAGTGACACACACAGACACACACAGACACACACACAGACAAACACAGACACACACACACAGACACACACACAGACACACACACAGACACACACACACACAGACACACACACAGACACACACACAGACACACACACAGTGACACACACACACACTACACACAGTGACACACACACACTACACACAGTGACACACACACACTACACACAGTAACACACACTACACACAGTGACACACACACACACACTACACACAGTGACACACACACACTACACACAGTGACACACACACACTACACACAGTGACACACACACACACACTACACACAGTGACACACACTACACACAGTGACACACACACACACTACACACAGTGACACACACACACTACACACAGTGACACACACACACTACACACAGTGACACACACACACTACACACAGTGACACACACACACTACACACAGTGACACACACTACACACAGTGACACACACACACACAGTGACACACGCGCGTCCACTTTCTCTTTCACTCCCCTTGCTATAGCGGTGATGATGATGGGAGGATGATGGTGGTGGTGGTGATGGTGGTGGTGATGGTGGTGATGGTGGTGGTGATGGTGGTGATGGTGGTGATGGTGGTGATGGTGGTGGTGATGGTGGTGGTGATGGTGGTGATGGTGGTGGTGGTGATGGTGGTGGTGATGGTGGTGATGGTGGTGGTGATGGTGGTGATGGTGGTGGTGATGGTGGTGATGGTGGTGGTGATGGTGGTGGTGATGGTGGTGATGGTGGTGGTGATGGTGATGGTGGTGATGGTGGTGGTGGTGATGGTGGTGGTGATAGTGGTGATGGTGGTGATGGTGGTGGTGATGGTGGTGGTGATGGTGGTGATGGTGGTGGTGATGGTGGTGATGGTGGTGGTGATGGTGGTGATGGTGGTGGTGATGGTGGTGATGGTGGTGGTGATGGTGGTGGTGGTGGTGATGGTGGTGGTGATGGTGGTGATGGTGGTGGTGGTGATGGTGATGGGAGGATGATGATGATGGTGGTGGTGATGGTGGTGGTGTGGTGATGGTGGTGGTGATGGTGGTGATGGTGGTGGTGATGGTGGTGATGGTGGTGGTGATGGTGATGGGAGGATGATGATGATGGTGGTGGTGATGGTGGTGGTGGTGATGGTGGTGGTGGTGATGGTGGTGGTGATGGTGAAGATGATTGGGAGTGGTGGTGCAGTGGTTAGCGCACTGTGTGTGTGGGGGGGGGGGGAGTGGTGGTGCAGTGGTTAGCGCACTGTGTGTGTGTGAATAGGGAGTGGTGGTGCAGTGGTTAGCGCACTGTGTGTGTGAGTGGGGAGTGGTGGTGCAGTGGTTAGCGCACTGTGTGTGTGTGAGTGGGGAGTGGTGGTGCAGTTGTCAGCGCACTGTGTGAGTGGGGAGCGGTGGTGCAGTGGTTAGCGCACTGTGTGAGTGGGGAGTGGTGGTGCAGTGGTGGTGGTGTGTAGTGTAGTGAACATCGCTACCACTGGGAGAGACAAAGGCGGCCGGGCGTGGTGGTGCTGACCACCCACCCCCTCTGTGTGTGCCACAGTGCCAGTAGCCTTCATAGGTGCAGCTAGCTAACAGCACTTGCCCCTACAGCCTGCTAGAGGCTACACGGGGGATCTTTGTCTGTGTGTAGGTGGTGCTACTCGCTACTAACAGCACTTGCCCCTACACCCCGCTAGAGGCTACACGGGGGAGCTTTTTCTGTGTGTAGGTGCTTCTACTCGCTACTAACAGCACTTGCCCTACAGCCTGCTAGAGGCTACACGGGGGATCTTTGTCTGTGTGTAGGTGCTGCTCCTCGCTACTAACAGCACTTGCCCCTACAGCCTGCTAGAGGCTACACGGGGGATCTTTGTCTGTGTGTAGGTGCTGCTACTCGCTACTACTAACAGCACTTGCCCCTACATCCTGCTAGAGGCTACACGGGGGATCTTTGTCTGTGTGTAGGTGCTGCTATTCGCTACTAACAGCACTTGCCCCTACAGCCTTGCTAGAGGCTACCTGGGGCAGCTTTGTCTGTGTGTGGTGTGTGTACTACATAGACACTGCTGCCGCTACCCGCTACTACTGCCAGCACTTGCCCCTACATCCTGCTAGAGGCTACACGGGGGGATCTTTGCCTGTGTAGTTGTGACGGGGTTATTCCCACGCTCCCCACGTCCACCACTTCTTGTAAGTAATTAACGTTGGGGGGGTGGGGGTGGTGGTGGTGGTCAGCCTCCGGCCCCATCCTCCGAGAACATCCCCTGACCCCCAACAACCCCCCCACATTGCCCCCCTCTCTCTCTCATCAACGTCGCTCCTTCATCACTCCTCCATCCCCCCTCTCTCTCTCTCTCCAACGTCGCTCCTTCACCACTCCTCCATCCCCCCCTCTCATCAACGTCTCTCCTTCACCACTCCTCCATCCCCCCCCCTCTCTCTCTCTCCAACGTCTCTCCTTCTCCACTCCTCCATCCCCTCCTCTCTCTCCAACGTCGCTCCTTCAACACTCCTCTATCCCCCTCTCTCTCTCTCCAACGTCGCTCCTTCACCACTCCTCCATCCCCCCTCTCTCTCTCCAACGTCGCTCCTTCACCACTCCTCCATCCTCCTCTCTCTCTCCAACGTCTCTCCTTCACCACTCCTCCATCCCCCCTCTCTCTCTATACAACGTCGCTCCTTCACCACTCCTCCATCCCCCCTCTCTCTCTATACAACGTCGCTCCTTCATCACTCCTCCATCCCCTCTCTCTCTCCAACGTCGCTCCTTCATCACTCCTCCATCCCCCTCTCTCTCTCCAACGTCGCTCCTTCACCACTCCTCCATCCCCCCCCTCTCTCTCCAACGTCTCTCCTTCACCACTCCTCCATCCCCCCCTCTCTCTCACCAACGTCGCTCCTTCACCACTCCTCCATCCCCCGCCCCCTCTCTCTCTCTCCAAGGTCGCTCCTTCAACACTCCTCCATCCCCCTCTCTCTCTCTCTCTCCAACGTCGCTCCTTCACCACTCCTCCATCCCCCTCTCTCTCTCTCTCCAACGTCGCTCCTTCACCACTCCTCCATCCCCCCCTCTCTCTCTCCAACGTCTCTCCTTCACCACTCCTCCATCCCCCCCCCTCTCTCTCTCTCCAACGTCGCTCCTTCACCACTCCTCCATCCCCCCTCTCTCCAACGTCGCTCCTTCACCACTCCTCCATCCCCCCCTCTCTCTCTCCAACGTCGCTCCTTCACCACTCCTCCATCCCCTCCCTCTCTCTCATCAACGTCGCTCCTTCACCACTCCTCCATCCCTCCTCTCTCTCTCTCCAACGTCGCTCCTTCACCACTCCTCCATCCCCCCTCTCTCTCTCTCCAACGTCGCTCCTTCACCACTCCTCCATCCACCCTCTCTCTCTCTCCAACGTCGCTCCTTCACCACTCCTCCATCCCCCCTCTCTCTCTCTCCAACGTCGCTCCTTCACCACTCCTCCATCCCCCCTCTCTCTCATCAACGTCGCTCCTTCACCACTCCTCCATCCTCCCCTCTCTGTGGTTGTCCTGATGACGATGGCTGTGGTTGTCCCACCTGATGACGATTGCTGTGGTTGTCACACCTGATGACGATTGCTGTGGTGGTCCCACCTGATGACGATTGCTGTGGTTGTCTCACCTGATGACGATTGCTGTGGTTGTCACACCTGATGACGATGGCTGTGGTTGTCACACCTGACGACGATTGATGTGGTTGTCTCACCTGATGACGATGGCTGTGGTTGTCCTGATGACGATGGCTGTGGTTGTCCCACCTGATGACGATGGCTGTGGTTGTCTCACCTGATGACGATTGCTGTGGTTGTCACACCTGATGACGATTGCTGTGGTTGTCACACCTGATGACGATGGCTGTGGTTGTCACACCTGATGACGATTGCTGTGGTTGTCTCACCTGATGACGATGGCTGTGGTTGTCCTGATGACGATGGCTGTGGTTGTCACACCTGATGACGATTGCTGTGGTTGTCACACCTGATGACGATTGCTGTGGTTGTCACACCTGATGACGATGGCTGTGGTTGTCACACCTGATGACGATTGCTGTGGTTGTCACACCTGATGACGATTGCTGTGGTTGTCACACCTGATGACGATTGCTGTGGTTGTCACACCTGATGACGACTGCTGTGGTTGTCACACCTGATGACGATTGCTGTGGTTGTCACACCTGATGACGATTGCTGTGGTTGTCACACCTGATGACGATGGCTGTGGTTGTCACACCTGATGACGATTGCTGTGGTTGTCACACCTCATGACGATGGCTTGGTTGTCCCACCTGATGACGATGGCTGTGGTTGTCACACCTGATGACGATTGCTGTGGTTGTCACACCTGATGACGATTGCTGTGGTTGTCCCACCTGATGACGATGGCTGTGGTTGTCACACCTGATGACGATGGCTGTGGTTGGCCCACCTGAAACGATTGCTGTGGTTGTCACACCTGATGACGATGGCTGTGGTTGTCACACCTGATGACGATGGCTGTGGTTGTCTCACCTGATGACGATTGCTGTGGTTGTCACACCTGATGACGATGGCTGTGGTTGTCACACCTGATGACGATGGCTGTGGTTGTCACACCTGATGACGATGGCTGTGGTTGTCACACCTGATGACGATGGCTGTGGTTGTCCTGATGACGATGGCTGTGGTTGTCACACCTGATGACGACTGCTGTGGTTGTCACACCTGATGACGATTGTTGTGGTTGTCACACCTGATGACGATGGCTGTGGTTGTCACACCTGATGACGATGGCTGTGGTTGTCACACCTGATGACGACTGCTGTGGTTGTCCCACCTGATGACGATGGCTGTGGTTGTCTCACCTGATGACGATGGCTGTGGTTGTCTCACCTGATGACGATTGCTGTGGTTGTCACACCTGATGACGATTGCTGTGGTTGTCACACCTGATGACGATTGCTGTGGTTGTCACACCTGATGACGATGGCTGTGGTTGTCTCACCTGATGACGATTGCTGTGGTTGTCACACCTGATGACGACGGCTGTGGTTGTCACACCTGATGACGATGGCTGTGGTTGTCACACCTGATGACGATGGCTGTGGTTGTCACACCTGATGACGATGGCTGTGGCTGTCCCACCTGATGACGATGGCTGTGGTTGTCACACCTGATGACGATGGCTGTGGCTGTCCCACCTGATGACGACTGCTGTGGTTGTCCTGATGACGATTGCTGTGGTTGTCCTGATGACGATTGCTGTGGTTGTCCTGATGACGATTGCTGTGGTTGTCCTGATGACGATGGCTGTGGTTGTCACACCTGATGACGATGGCTGTGGTTGTCACACCTGATGACGATTGCTGTGGTTGTCACACCTGATGACGATGGCTGTGGTTGTCACACCTGATGACGATTGTTGTGGTTGTCCTGATGACGATGGCTGTGGTTGTCACACCTGATGACGATGGCTGTGGTTGTCCTGATGACGATTGCTGTGGTTGTCCCACCTGATGACGATGGCTGTGGTTGTCCCACCTGATGACGATGGCTGTGGTTGTCCTGATGACGATTGCTGTGGTTGTCACACCTGATGACGATTGCTGTGGTTGTCACACCTGATGACGATGGCTGTGGTTGTCCTGATGACGATGGCTGTGGTTGTCACACCTGATGACGATGGCTGTGGTTGTCCCACCTGATGACGATGGCTGTGGTTGTCCTGATGACGATTGCTGTGGTTGTCACACCTGATGACGATTGCTGTGGTTGTCACACCTGATGACGATGGCTGTGGTTGTCCTGATGACGATGGCTGTGGTTGTCACACCTGATGACGATGGCTGTGGTTGTCACACCTGATGACGATGGCTGTGGTTGTCACACCTGATGACGATGGCTGTGGTTGTCACACCTGATGACGATGGCTGTGGTTGTCACACCTGATGACGACTGCTGTGGTTGTCCCACCTGATGACGATGGCTGTGGTTGTCTCACCTGATGACGATGGCTGTGGTTGTCTCACCTGATGACGATTGCTGTGGTTGTCACACCTGATGACGATTGCTGTGGTTGTTCTGATGACGATTGCTGTGGTTGTCCTGATGACGATGGCTGTGGTTGTCACACCTGATGACGATGGCTGTGGTTGTCTCACCTGATGACGATTGCTGTGGTTGTCACACCTGATGACGACGGCTGTGGTTGTCACACCTGATGACGATGGCTGTGGTTGTCACACCTGATGACGATGGCTGTGGTTGTCACACCTGATGACGACGGCTGTGGTTGTCACACCTGATGACGATGGCTGTGGTTGTCTCACCTGATGACGACTGCTGTGGTTGTCACACCTGATGACGATGGCTGTGGCTGTCCCACCTGATGACGATGGCTGTGGTTGTCACACCTGATGACGATGGCTGTGGCTGTCCCACCTGATGACGACTGCTGTGGTTGTCCTGATGACGATTGCTGTGGTTGTCACACCTGATGACGATGGCTGTGGTTGTCACACCTGATGACGATTGCTGTGGTTGTCACACCTGATGACGATTGCTGTGGTTGTCACACCTGATGACGACTGCTGTGGTTGTCACACCTGATGACGATGGCTGTGGTTGTCACACCTGATGACGATTGCTGTGGTTGTCACACCTGATGACGATGGCTGTGGTTGTCACACCTGATGACGATTGTTGTGGTTGTCCTGATGACGATGGCTGTGGTTGTCACACCTGATGACGATGGCTGTGGTTGTCCTGATGACGATTGCTGTGGTTGTCCCACCTGATGACGATGGCTGTGGTTGTCCCACCTGATGACGATGGCTGTGGTTGTCCTGATGACGATTGCTGTGGTTGTCACACCTGATGACGATTGCTGTGGTTGTCACACCTGATGACGATGGCTGTGGTTGTCACACCTGATGACGACTGCTGTGGTTGTCCCACCTGATGACGATGGCTGTGGTTGTCTCACCTGATGACGATGGCTGTGGTTGTCTCACCTGATGACGATTGCTGTGGTTGTCACACCTGATGACGATTGCTGTGGTTGTTCTGATGACGATTGCTGTGGTTGTCCTGATGACGATGGCTGTGGTTGTCACACCTGATGACGATGGCTGTGGTTGTCTCACCTGATGACGATTGCTGTGGTTGTCACACCTGATGACGACGGCTGTGGTTGTCACACCTGATGACGATGGCTGTGGTTGTCACACCTGATGACGATGGCTGTGGTTGTCACACCTGATGACGACGGCTGTGGTTGTCACACCTGATGACAATGGCTGTGGTTGTCTCACCTGATGACGACTGCTGTGGTTGTCACACCTGATGACGATGGCTGTGGCTGTCCCACCTGATGACGATGGCTGTGGTTGTCACACCTGATGACGATGGCTGTGGCTGTCCCACCTGATGACGACTGCTGTGGTTGTCCTGATGACGATTGCTGTGGTTGTCACACCTGATGACGATGGCTGTGGTTGTCCCACCTGATGACGATTGCTGTGGTTGTCACACCTGATGACGATTGCTGTGGTTGTCACACCTGATGACGATTGCTGTGGTTGTCACACCTGATGACGACTGCTGTGGTTGTCACACCTGATGACGATGGCTGTGGTTGTCACACCTGATGACGATTGCTGTGGTTGTCACACCTGATGACGATGGCTGTGGTTGTCACACCTGATGACGATTGTTGTGGTTGTCCTGATGACGATGGCTGTGGTTGTCACACCTGATGACGATGGCTGTGGTTGTCCTGATGACGATTGCTGTGGTTGTCCCACCTGATGACGATGGCTGTGGTTGTCCCACCTGATGACGATGGCTGTGGTTGTCCTGATGACGATTGCTGTGGTTGTCACACCTGATGACGACTGCTGTGGTTGTCACACCTGATGACGATGGCTGTGGTTGTCCTGATGACGATTGCTGTGGTTGTCACACCTGATGACGACTGCTGTGGTTGTCACACCTGATGACGATGGCTGTGGTTGTCCTGATGACGATTGCTGTGGTTGTCACACCTGATGACGACTGCTGTGGTTGTCACACCTGATGACGATGGCTGTGGTTGTCCTGATGACGATTGCTGTGGTTGTCACACCTGATGACGATTGCTGTGGCTGTCACACCTGATGACGACTTACTTGCGTTGCCATCGAAACGTCGAGATCTCTCGCTCCGCCTTGCCACGCGACTTCACCGGAAGAACCAAACGGACGTGGATTCCTGCTGTTAGCGAAGACTTCGAATCAAGATTGTGTGGAGTCACTTCACGGGTTACTCGATAACTTGTCAGCGGACTTTGTTCGTGACAAATATACGCAAAGAACAGGGTGGGTGTCTCTTCGAGCCACATTGCACATGTTATAGTTAAGTACGTTTGTTACGTGTGTTATTGTTACGCATGTTATATGTTTTATCTATATATATGATGTTTGTGTATTGTTGTACTGTGTAGGAACCTCCTGGTTACTACACCAGCCCACAAGGGATTGTTGTGTCCGTCCGTCCGTCCATCGTGCATCCACAATATGGGAGTGGTGGGGGCTGGGTGGGGAGGGGCTGGGTGGGGGGTGGGAGGGGAGGGGCTGGGTGGGGAGGGTGGGGAGGGGCTGGGTGGGAGG
Organism: Petromyzon marinus; assembly: GCF_048934315.1. Lineage (NCBI taxonomy): Eukaryota > Metazoa > Chordata > Hyperoartia > Petromyzontiformes > Petromyzontidae > Petromyzon > Petromyzon marinus. The sequence continues at coordinate 841,165 of NC_133738.1, forward strand.
GGCTGGGTGGGGAGGGTGGGGAGGGGCTGGGTGGGGGGTGGGAGGGGTTTGGCTGAGTGGGGTGGGGCTGTGTTGGGTGGGGCTGAGTGGGGTGGGGCTGGGTGGGGTGGGGCTTGGTGGGGAGGGGCTGGGTGGGGTGGGTGGGGAGGGGAGGGTGGGGAGGGTGGGGAGGGAGGGGCTGGGTGGGGAGGGTGGGGTGGGTGGGGAGAGGCTGGGTGGGGTGGGGCTGGGTGGGGTGGGGCTGGGTGGGGAGGGGCTGGGTGGGGTGGGGCTGGGTGTGGTGGGGCTGAGTGGGGAGGGGCTGGGTGGGTGGTGGGAGGGGTGGGGCTGAGTAGGGTGGGGCTGGGTGGGGAGGGGCTGGGTGGGGTGGGGTGGGGCTGGGTGGGGTGGGGCTGGGTTGTGAGGGGCTGAGTGGGGTGGGGCTGGGTGGGGAGGGGCTGGGTGGGGTGGGGTGGGGCTGGGTGGGGCTGGGTTGTGAGGGGCTGAGTGGGGTGGGGCTGGGTGGGGAGGGGCTGGGTGGGGTGGGGCTGGGTGGGGTGGGGCTGGGTTGTGAGGGGCTGAGTGGGGTGGGGCTGGGTGGGGAGGGGCTGGGTGGGGTGGGGTGGGGCTGGGTGGGGTGGGGCTGGGTTGTGAGGGGCTGAGTGGGGTGGGGCTGGGTGGGGAGGGGCTGGGTGGGGTGGGGCTGGGTGGGGTGGGGCTGGGTTGTGAGGGGCTGAGTGGGGTGGGGCTGGGTGGGGAGGGGCTGGGTGGGGCTGGGTGGGAGGGGCTGGTCACCCCGTGGTGCCCCCCCCCCCCCCTTATAAAACTCAACGTTTCACCGACTCACGCCAGACTTGTGCCCCGCCCTCACAGTCGGGCATATTGTACGGAACACACCACGTGGTGCCACTGCCGTTGTTGTTGTTGACCCTGGCCATTGACCGAGCAATCCGACGTTCCGACCAGCTCCCTCCGCAGGAGAATGTGTTTGTTATTATTCATAGCTCTTTCGGTAAAGTCACGTTGAAGGGAAACAATTAAATAATAATATATATATAAAAACAATAAAAATATATTTTATTATTTTATTGTTTCCCTTCAACGTGACTTTACCGAAAGAGCTAAAAATATTAATTACTGCAGTCACGAAAGCTTTAAATCAAAATTTAATATGTTTGTTATTTTTTGATTTAAAGCTTTCGTGACTGCAGTAATTCATATTCTTAGTTTTTTCGGTAAAGTCACGTTGAAGAGAAACAATAAAATAATAAAAAATATATAAAACAATAAAAAAATTCTCACGACGTTTCGTCGTGAGAATTCAGGTGACCTGATGATGACCGTTTGAGTTATGGTCGAAACGTCGTGAGAATTTTTAATTGTTTTATATATTTTGTTATTTTGTTGTTTCTCTTCAACGTGACTTTACCGAAAAAACTGTTTCTCTTCAACGTGACTTTACCGAAAAAACTAAGAATATGTTTGTTATTCATAACAGTAATGCAACATAACCCATCCTATTCTTAGTTTGTTTCGGTAAAGTCACGTTGAAGAGAAACAACGTGACTTTACCGAAAAAACTAAGAATATGACTTACTGCAGTCACGAAAGCTTTAAATCAAAATATAACCCATCCTCTTGCTCCGCCCCCTCATGAATAATTAGGGGGCGGGGCAAAGAGGGGGCGTGGCTGCCGAGAGGTCAAGATAAAGGGGGCGAGGCGTAGAGGATGCAGGGGCGCGTGGCGGAGGGCGTGGTTTGCGGGGGGGGGCTTCCGGCGCCAATGCCGCCCTCCGATTGGTTCGATCCATTCCGATCCGCCGACCCCGCCCCCTAGCCGAGACGTCACCGCGCAGTCGTCCAATCGCAGCGGAGGGCCGCGTCCGAGGCCTGAACTGGGCCTGGAATCTGAAAAAAATAATTTGGCGGGAGGGCGGCGGCGTCTTCGGTGTGCGCTCCCCCTCAGGAATTTCTCTTTTTGTTTGTTTAAATTTCGAATAAAGTTTCAAACAAAATTTTACAGCTCTCAACGAACCGCGCGCGTTATACTTGTAGCGCGGCAACATCGATTTATTTGTTAATTTAAAAAAAATTACGTCAAAATTAACTAAATATTTCCCCAGTGTTCGCGAAGGAATGGGATTTGAAATCGTAGTCACGATAGGCGGCGCCGACTCCTGATTGGCTGCGGGGGGCTCCTCCCCCCCCCCTCGCCGCGTCGACCATTCGGGTTGCCCCCAGCCGGGGTGACGCGCGACGTGGCCGACCAATGGCGAGGTAGGCATTGACCACCCCCCCCTCTCCCCCAACATCATGTGGGGTCGGCCTTGCCCATGCGTTGTAGGGAATTCAGCGGCGTCTGTCCAGGGCCTATCCACTATTGGATGCCGGGGTGAGCGAGATAGCGGTGGTGGTGGTGGTTGTGGTGGTGGTGGTGGTTGTGGTGGTGGTAGCGGTGGCGGTAGTGGTGGTTGTTGTGGTGGTGGTGGTTGTTGTGGTGGTAGTGGTGGTGGTGGTTGTTGTGGTGGTGGTGGTAGTTGTGGTGGTAGTAGTGGTGGTTGTTGTTGTGGTGGTAGTAGTGGTGGTGGTGGTAGTTGTTGTGGTGGTTGTTGTGGTGGTGGTAGTTGTTGTGGTGGTAGTGGTGGTGGTTGTTGTTGTGGTGGTGGTTGTTGTGGTGGTGGTAGTGGTGGTGGTGGTTGTTGTGGTGGTGGTGGTAGTAGTGGTGGTGGTGGTAGTGGTTGTGGTGGTGGTAGTTGTTGTGGTGGTGGTGGTGGTTGTTGTGGTGGTGGTGGTGGTGGTGGTAGTGGTTGTTGTTGTGGTGGTGGTAGCGGTGGTTGTTGTTGTGGTGGTAGTAGTGGTGGTGGTAGTGGTGGTGGTGGTAGTTGTTGTGGTGGTGGTTGTTGTGGTGGTGGTTGTTGTGGTGGTTGTTGTGGTTGTTGTTGTGGTGGTGGTGGTGGTTGTTGTGGTGGTGGTGATAGTGGTGGTGGTAGTAGTGGTGGTGGTGGTGATAGTGGTGGTGGTAGTAGTGGTGGTGGTAGTGGTGGTTGTTGTGGTGGTGGTAGTGGTGGTAGTAGTGGTTGTGGTGGTAGTGGTTGTTGTGGTGGTGGTAGTGATGGTGGTGTTAGTGGTGGTAGTTGTTGTGGTGGTGATAGTGGTGGTGGTACTAGTGGTGGTGGTAGTAGTAGTGGTGGTGGTAGTAGTGGTGGTGGTAGTGGTGGTGGTTGTTGTGGTGGTGGTTGTTGTGGTGGTAGTGGTGGTAGTGGTGGTGGTGGTAGTTGTGGTGGCGGTGGTAGTTGTGGTGGTAGTGGTTGTTGTGGTGGTGGTAGTGGTGGTGGTTGTTGTGGTGTCTGTGGTGGTTGTGGTGGTAGTGTAGTGGTGGTGGTGTAGTAGTGGTGTGGTAGTGGTTGTTGTGGTGGTGTCAGTGGTAGTGGTGGTGTCAATGGTAGTGGTTGTGGTGGTGGTTGTGGTGGTGGTGTCAATGGTCGTGGTTGTTGTGGTAGTGGTTGTTGTAGTGGTGGTGGTTGTGTCAGTGGTAGTGGTTGTTGTGGTGGTGGTGTGGTGGTGTCAGTTGTAGTGGTGGTTGTAGTGGTGGTGTAGTGGTGGTAGTGTCAGTGGTAGTGGTTGTTGTAGTGGTGGTGTAGTGGTTGTTGTGGTGGTGTCAGTGGTAGTGGTGGTGGTGTCAGTGGTAGTGGTTGTTGTAGTGGTGGTGGTGTCAATGGTAGTGGTTGTAGTGGTGGTGTAGTGGTGGTGGTGTCAGTGGTAGTGGTTGTAGTGGTGGTGGTGTCAGTGGTAGTGGTTGTTGTGGTGGTGGTGTCAGTGGTAGTGGTTGTTGTGGTGGTGGTGTCAGTGGTTGTTGTGGTGGTGGTGTCAGTGGTAGTGGTGGTTATAGTGGTGGTGTTGTGGTGGTGGTGTCAGTGGTAGTGGTTGTTGTAGTGGTGGCGGTGTCAATGGTAGTGGTTGTTGTGGTGGTAGTGGTGTAGTGGTGGTGGTGTCAGTGGTAGTGGTTGTTGTAGTGGTGGTGGTGGTGTCAGTGGTAGTGGTTGTTGTGGCGGTAGTGGTTGTTGTTTTGGTGTAGTAGTGGTGATGTGGTAGTGGTTGTCGTGGTGGTGGTGTAGTAGTGGTGGTGTCAATGGTCGTGGTTGTTGTGCTAGTGGTTGTAGTGGTGGTGGTTGTGTCAGTGGTAGTGGTTGTTGTAGTGGTGGTGTAGTGGAGTGGTGTAAATGGTAGTGGTTGTTGTGTTGGTGTCAGTGGTAGTGGTGGTGGTGGTGTCAGTTGTAGTGGTTGTGGTGGTGGTGTCAATGGTGGTGGTTGTTGTGGTAGTGGTTGTTGTAGTGGTGGTGGTTGTGTCAGTGGTAGTGGTCGTTGTGGTGGTGGTGTGGTGGTGTCAGTGGTAGTGGTGGTTGTAGTGGTTGTTGTGGTGGTGGTGTAGTGGTGGTGGTGTCAATGGTAGTGGTTGTAGTGGTGGTGGTGTCAGTGGTAGTGGTTGTTGTGGTGGTGGTGGTGTAGTGGTGGTGGTGTCAGTGGTAGTGGTTGTTATAGTGGTGGTGTCAGTGGTAGTGGTTGTTGTAGTGGTTGTTGTGGTGGTGGTGTAGTGGTGGTGGTGTCAATGGTAGTGGTTGTAGTGGTGGTGGTGTCAGCGGTAGTGGTTGTTGTAGTGGTGGCGGTGTCAATGGTAGTGGTTGTTGTGGTGGTAGTGGTGTAGTGGTGGTGGTGTCAGTGGTAGTGGTTGTTGTGGTGGTGGTGGTGGTATAGTGGTGGTGATGTCAGTGGTTGTTGTGGTGGTGGTGTCAGTGGTAGTGGTTGTTGTAGTGGTGGCGGTGTCAATGGTAGTGGTTGTTGTGGTGGTAGTGGTGTAGTGGTGGTGGTGTCAGTGGTAGTGGTTGTTGTAGTGGTGGTGGTGGTGGTGTCAGTGGTAGTGGTTGTTGTGGCGGTAGTGGTTGTTGTTGTGGTGTAGTAGTGGTGATGTGGTAGTGGTTGTTGTGGTGGTGGTGTAGTAGTGGTGGTGTCAATGGTAGTGGTTGTTGTGGTGGTGGTGTAGTAGTGGTGGTGGTGTCAGTGGTAGTGGCTGTTGTAGTGGTGGTGTAGTGGTGGTGGTGTCAATGGTAGTGGTTGTTGTAGTGGTGGTGTAGTGGTGGTGGTGGTGTCAATGGTAGTGGTTGTTGTAGTGGTGGTGTGGTAGTGGTTGTTGTGGTGGTGGTGTAGTAGTGGTGGTGTGGTAGTGGTTGTTGTAGTGGTGGTGGTGTCAATGGTAGTGGTTGTGATAGTGGTGGTGGTGTGGTAGTGGTTGTTGTGGTTACATATTTCAGTCGTGGCCTGGCACAAGCGACACTTATTGGCGGTTGTTGTTGTGGTGGTGTCAGTAGTAGTAGTAGTGGTGGTAGTGGTTGTAGTGGTGGTGGTTGTTGTAGTGGTGTAGTAGTGGTTGTTGTGGTGGTGTAGTAGTGGTTGTTGTGGTGGTGGTGGTGGTGTCAGTGGTTGTTGTGGTGGTGTCAGTGGTAGTGGTGGTGGTAGTAGTGGTTGTTATAGTGGTGTAGTAGTGGTTGTAGTGGTGGTGGTAGTGGTTGTTGTAGTGGTGGTGTCAGTGGTGGTGGTTGTTGTAGTGGTGTCAGTAGTAGTGGTAGTGGGCGTGGTAGTTGTTGTTGTTGTAGTGGTGGTGGTTGTTGTAGTGGTGTAGTGGTTGTTGTAGTGGTGTCAGTGGTAGCGGTTGTTGTTGTGGTGGTAGTGGTTGTTGTGGTGGTGGTGTCAGTGGTTGTTGTTGTGGTGGTGGTAGTAGTTGTTGTGGTGGTGGTAGTGGTTGTTGTGGTGGTGGTGTCAGTGGTAGTGGGGGTGGTAGTTGTTGTTGTTGTGGTGGTAGTGGTTGTGGTGGTGGTGGTGGTAGTGGTTGTGGTATCAGTGGTAGTGGTTGTTGTTGTGGTGGTGATAGTGGTTGTTGTGGTGGTGTCAATGGTTGTTGTTGTGGTGGTGGTGGTAGTAGTTGTGGTGGTGGTAGTGGTTGTTGTGGTGGTGGTGTCAGTGGTAGTGGGGGTGGTAGTTGTTGTGGTGGTAGTGGTGGTGGTGGTGGTAGTGGTTGTGGTATCAGTGGTAGTGGTTGTTGTTGTGGTGGTGATAGTGGTTGTTGTGGTGGTGGTGTCAATGGTTGTTGTGGTGGTGGTGGTAGTAGTTGTCGTGGTGGTGGTAGTGGTTGTTGTGGTGGTGGTGTCAGTGGTAGTGGTAGTGGGGGTGGTAGTTGTTGTTGTTGTGGTAGTGGATGTTGTTGTGGTGGTAGTGGTTGTGGTGGTGGTGTCAGTGGTAGTAGTTGTTGTTGTGGTGGTAGTTGTTGTTGTTGTGGTGGTAGTGGTTGTTGGTGTGGTGGTAGTGGTTGTTGTTGTGGTGGTAGTGGTTGTTGTAGTGGTGGTAGTGGTTGTTGTAGTGGTGTGGTGGTGGTGTCAGTGGTAGTGGTGATGTAGTGGTGGTGGTGGTGTAGTGGTAGTGGTGGTTGTTGTAGTGGTGGTGTCAGTGGTGGTGGTTGTTGTAGTGGTGGTGTAGTAGTGGTGGTGTTAGTGGTAGTGGTTGTTGTAGTGGTGGTTGTTGTAGTGGTGGTGTCAGTGGTCGTGGTTGTTGTAGTGGTGGTGATAGTGGTGGTGTGGTGGTGGTGGTTGTTGAGGTGGTGTCAGTGGTTGTGGTTGTTGTGGTGGTGGTAGTGTCAATGGTGGCGGTAGTGGTTGTTGTAGTGGTAGTGGTTGTTGTGGTGGTGGTGTCAGTGGTAGTGGTTGTAGTGGTGGTGTCAGTGGTAGTGGTGGTGTCAGTGGTAGTGGTTGTTGTAGTGGTGGTGGTTGTTGTAGTGGTGGTGTGGAAAGTGTTGTGGTGGTGGTGGTGGTAGTTGTGGTGGTGGTAGTTGTGGTGGTGTAGTGGTGGTGGTATCAGTGGTAGTGGTGGTTTTAGTGGTGGAAGTAGTGGTGGTGTAGTAGTGGTGGTGGTGTCAGTGGTAGTGACCCACCGAGATACATAGAGACCCACAGAGATACATAGAGACCCACAGAGATTCATAGGGACCCATAGAGATACATAGATACACATAGACACCCATAGAGATACATAGAGACGCATAGAGATACATAGAGACCCATAGAGACCAATAGAGATACATAGAGACACATAAAGATACATAGAGACCCATAGAGATACATAGAGACCCACAGAGACCCACAGAGACACATAGACCCACAGAGACCCATAGAGACCCATACTCATAGAGACCCATAGAGATACACAGAGACCCACAGAGATACATAGAGACCCACAGAGATACATAGAGACCCACAGCGATACACAGAGACCCACAGAGATACGTAGAGACCCACAGAGATACATAGAGACTCATAGAGATACATAGAGACCCACAGAGATACACAGAGACCCACAGAGATACATAGAGACCCACAGAGATACATAGAGACCCACAGAGATACATAGAGACCCACAGAGATACATAGAGACCCACAGAGATACATAGAGACCCACAGAGATACATAGAGACCCATAGAGATACATAGAGACTCATAGAGATACATAGAGACCCATAGAGATACGTAGAGACCCACAGAGATACACAAAGATACATGGAGACCCACAGACTAAACTCTGTTTATGTCACCAGCTGTGTAAGGTCCCCACTAAGCTCCTGCTGTGTGGATCTTTGTTGAGACGGACGCTACAGCCTGGCCATCACAACACGATAGCAGCTCCACCACGTGGGCTGATGTCATCATGACGAGGAGATTAGAGATCCATAGAGATGCCTAAAAACCACAAACTCACAGAGACCCATAGACTCACCACACAGAGACCCACAGTCTCACCACATAGAGACCCACAGACTCATCACACGGAGACCCACAGACTCACCACACAGAGACCCACAGACTCACACAGACACCCATAGACTCACCACACAGAGACCCATAGACTCACCACACAGAGACCCATAGACTCACCACACAGAGACCCATAGACTCATCACACGGAGACCCACAGACTCACCACACAGAGACCCATAGACTCACCACACAGAGACCCATAGACTCACACAGAGACCCATAGACTCACACACACACAGAGACCCATAGACACACCACACAGAGACCCACAGACTCATCACACGGAGACCCACAGACTCACCACACAGAGACCCACAGACTCACACAGACACCCATAGACTCACCACACAGAGACCCATAGACTCACCACACAGAGACCCATAGACTCACCACACAGAGACCCATAGACTCATCACACGGAGACCCACAGACTCACCACACAGAGACCCATAGACTCACCACACAGAGACCCATAGACTCACACAGAGACCCATAGACTCACACACACACAGAGACCCATATACTCACCACACAGAGACGCATAGACTCACCACACAGAGACCCATAGACTCACCACACAGAGACCCATAGACTCACACAGAGACCCATATACTCACCACACAGAGACCCATAGATTCACCACACACAGACCCATAGACTCACCACACAGAGACCCATAGACTCACACAGAGACCCATAGACTCACCACACAGAGACCCGTAGACTCACCACACAGAGACCCATAGACTCACCACACAGAGACCCATAGACTCACACACAGAGACCCATAGACTTACCACACAGAGACCCATAGACTCACCACAGAGACCCATAGACTCACCACAGAGACCCATAGACTCATCACACAGAGACCCACAGATTCACATAGAGACCCACAGACTCACCACACAGAGACCCATAGAATCACCACACAGAGACCTATAGACTCACCACACAGAGACCCATAGACTCACCACACAGAGACCCATAGACTCACCACACAGAGCCCCATAGACTCACCACACAGATACCCATAGACTTATCACACAGATACCCACAGACTCACACACAGAGACCCACAGACTCACCACACAGAGACCCACAGACTCACCACACAGAGGCCCATAGACTCACCACACAGAGACCCATAGACTCACCACACAGAGACCCACAGACTCACCACACAGAGACCCACAGACTCACCACAAAGAGACCCATAGACTCACCACACAGGGACCCATAGACTCACCACAGAGACCCACAGACTCACACAGAGACCCATAGACTCACCACACATAGACCCACAGACTTACCACACAGAGACCCATAGACTCACACAGAGACCCATAGACTCACACACATACAGAGACCCATAGACTCACACACACAGAGACCCACAGACTCACCACACAGGGACCCACAGACTCACCACACAGAGACCCATAGACTCACACACACAGAGACCCATAGACTCACCACACATAGACCCATAGACTCACACACACAGAGACCCATAGACTCACCACACATAGACCCACAGACTCACCACACAAAGACCCACAGACTTACCACACAGAGACCCATAGACACACCACACAGAGACCCATAGACTCACACACACAGAGACCTCAGATTAACACTCTCCTCCCCCACTCTCCCCCCCCCACCACTCTCCCCCCCCCCCCCCACCTCTGTCCCAGCATGGAGTCGATGTCCGCCCACCTCCGATCGCTCCCTCCGGCCGAACTTCGCCGCCTCTGTGCCAGCGTCGGCCTCGCGTGCGGACCCATCACAGCCTCCACACGCTCCGTGTTCGAGCGGAGACTCGCCGCTGTACTTACCGCTACCACCATCACCGCGGTGAGTGAGCGGTGAGCGAGTGGTGAGGGTGAGCGAGCGGTGAGTGAGTGGTGAGTGAGTGGTGAGTGAGTGGTGAGTGAGAGGTGTCGTGCAGACCCATCACAGCCTCCACACGCTCCGTGTTCGAGCGGAGACTCGCCGCCGTCCTCACCGCTACCACCATCACCGCGGTGAGTGAGCGGTGAGCGAGTGGTGAGGGTGAGCGAGTGGTGAGTGGTGAGTGAGTGGTGGCGTGCGGACCCATCACAGCTTCCACACGCTCCGTGTTCGAGCGGAGACTCGCCGCCGTTCTCACCGCTACCACCATCACCGCGGTGAGCGAGTGAGTGGTGAGTGAGCGGTGAGTGAGTGGTGAGTGAGTGGTGAGTGAGTGGTGAGTGAGCGGTGGTGTGCGGACCCATCACAGCCTCCACACGCTCCGTGTTCGAGCGGAGACTCGCCGCTGTACTTACCGCTACCACCATCACCACGGTGAGTGAGTGGTGAGTGAGTGGTGAGTGAGTGAGTGGTGAGGGAGCGGTGAGTGAGCGGTGAGTGGTGAGTGAGTGGTGAGTGAGTGGTGGCGTGCGGACCCATCACAGCCTCCACACGCTCCGTGTTCGAGCGGAGACTCGCCGCTGTACTTACCGCTACCACCATCACCGCGGTGAGCGAGTGGTGAGTGAGTGGTGAGGGTGAGCGAGTGGTGAGTGAGTGGTGAGTGGTGAGGGAGCGGTGAGTGAGTGGTGAGTGAGCGAGCGGTGTCGTGCGGACCCATCACGGCCTCCACACGCTCCGTGTTCGAGCGGAGACTCGCCGCCTTGCTCACCGCTACCACCATCACCGCGGTGAGTGAGTGGTGAGTGAGTGAGTGAGCGGTGAGCGAGTGGTGAGTGGTGAGCGAGTGGTGAGTGAGCGAGTGGTGAGCGAGCGAGTGGTGAGTGTGAGTGGTGAGCGAGTGGTGAGTGAGCGGTGAGTGAGTGGTGAGTGAGTGGTGAGTGAGCGGTGAGTGAGCGGTGAGTGAGCGGTGAGTGAGCGGTGAGTGAGTGAGGGGTGAGTGAGTGGTGAGTGAGTGGTGAGTGAATGGTGAGTGAGTGAGTGGTGAGCGAGTGGTGAGTGAGTGGTGAGGGGGTGAATGGTGAGTGAGTGGTGAGTGAGTGAGTGAGTGGGTGAGTGAGTGAGTGGTGAGTGAGTGAGCGAGTGGTGAGTGAGTGAGTGGTGAGTGAGTGGTGAGCGAGTGGTGAGCGAGCCGTGAGTGAGCGAGCGGTGAGTGAGTGGTGAGTGAGTGTGAGAGAGTGTGAGTGGTGAGTGAGTGTGAGTGAGTGGTGAGTGAGCGGTGAGTGAGTGGTGAGTGAGTGGTGAGTGAGTGAGTGGTGAGTAAGTGGTGAGTGAGCGGTGAGCGAGTGAGTGACCGGTGAGCGAGTGCGTGGTGAGTGAGTGGTGAGTGAGTGTGTGAGTGAGTGAGCGAGCCGTGAGTGAGTGAGCGAGCGGTGAGTGAGTGGTGAGTGAGTGTGAGTGAGTGGTGAGTGAGCGGTGAGTGAGTGGTGAGTGAGTGGTGAGTGAGTAAGTGGTGAGTGAGCGGTGAGCGAGTGGTGAGTGACCGGTGAGCGAGTGGTGAGTGAGTGGTGAGTGAGTGGTGAGTGAGTGGTGAGTGAGTGGTGAGCGAGTGGTGAGTGAGTGAGTGGTGAGCGAGCGGCAAGCGAGTGGTGAGTGAGTGGTGAGTGAGTGAGTGGTAAGTGAGTGGTGAGTGAGTGGTGAGTGAGTGTGTGGTAAGTGAGTGGTGAGTGAGTGGTGAGTGAGTGGTGAGTAAGTGAGTGGTAAGTGAGTGGTGAGTGAGTGGTGAGCGAGTGGTGAGCGAGTGGTGAGTGAGCGTGAGTGAGTGGTGAGCGAGTGGTGAGTGGTGCGTGAGTGAGCGGTGAGTGAGTGGTGAGCGAGTGGTGAGCGAGTGGTGAGTGAGTAAGTGGTGAGTGAGTGGTGAGTGAGTGGTGAGTGTGCACCCATCACGGCCTCATCATCATCATGATGATAATGCTGCTGACGATGATGATGCTGCTGACGATGATGATGCAGTTTTCGTTGAAACCTTCTGCTGCCAGGCCACCAAGATTATACGGCTTACCAAAAATACATAAAGTTGATACACCTCTTCGTCCCATAGTCTCTACTATCAGCTCCCCCACCTACAAACTAGCTCGTTTTTTGTCTGAAATCCTGCGTCCTTTCACTGGAAAGACCACCTCTGCGGTACAAAATTCTACTCACCTGGTATCAACAATCAAGGGTATTTCCCTGTCCCCAGACGACCTGCTTGTCAGTTTTGATGTAGTTTCCTTATTCACCAAGGTTCCTGTACCTGACACCATTGCAATCATTGAAGACTTGGTTCATCAAGGACTAAACACTGAGGTACCCCCCCTGGTGAGACACTGTTTAACCAATACATACTTCACTTGGAATGGAACTTTCTACAAACAAACTGAGGGCACCCCAATGGGCTCCCCCCTTTCTCCAGTTATAGCTAACATTTTCATGGAGAAATTTGAGACTGACGCCATCCAGACTGCCACTCTGCGCCCAACCTTATGGAAGAGGTACGTGGATGACACTTTTGTCATCTGGCCACATGGCCGGCCTGCTCTAGACAAATTCTTCGACCACATCAATTCCATACACCCAGCCATCAGATTTACCATGGAAGTCGAAATAGATGGCATGATACCTTTTTTGGATGTCCTAATTAAAAAGAGACCTGATGGTTCAATGAGCCACTCTGTCTACAGGAAAGCTACCCATACGGATGCTTATCTGAAACCGGATTCCCACCACCATCCATCACAGAAGAATTCTCTCATCAAGACTCTGTATCATAGAGCCCAATGCATATCCGACCAGGAACACATAAGCAGTGAACTCAAGCACGTACACCAAGCTCTTAGGGCTAATGGTTACTCCGACTATACAATCCGCAAAGCTATCACTCAAACCATGAAGAAGAACCCTCTTGAGGAGCCTTTCAAAACCATCACTTTACCCTACATTGCTGGGATCACAAAAAAGATCTCCAAAATCTTGAATAAACACAAGATCCAGGTCCGTTTCAACACATTACATAAAATCCGTGATCTGGTTCCGTCTGTAAAAGATGTGATTCCGGACATACAATACCCTGGTGTCTACAAACTAAGTTGCCTCTGTGGTAGTAGTTACATTGGAGAAACCAAACGCCATATCTCGGACCGCATTCGTGAACACAAAGCAGACCTTAAACACGGTAGGACCAACACCTCGGCCGTAGCAGATCATTGTTCTAATTCAGTAGGCTCACATGCCATTGACTTTTCCAAGACGGAGGTTCTTTGTAAGCCATCTGGCTTCCATGAGAGATTCGTTCATGAGGCTATCCACATATACAAACACAGAGACAATTTCAACCGAGAAGATGGATTCTATCTGAGCAATCATTGGAAAGATTTGATAAATCATTTCAGTTCTTGATTGATTGTTCACGCTTACAGTGCCTTTCAGACAGCATACATAAAAACAAATTTCGTCTCCCCCCTCCTCTTTTCAAAAAATAGATGGACTAGTCCTGGCAAACTGCCATCGTTGCGCGTGACGCAAACGTTATTTTTATATATATAAATAAATATGCCGTTTTCAAAATAAATTTATGCAAACCGACACACCTGATGATGACCGTTTGAGTTATGGTCGAAACGTCGTGAGAATTTTTTATTGTTTTATATATATTTTGTTATTTTGTTGTTTCTCTTCAACGTGACTTTACCGAAAAAACTAAGAAGATGATGATGCTGCTGACGATGATGATGATGATGCTGCTGCTGATGACGACGTTGATGATGATGCTGATGATCATGATGCTACTGCTGATAATGATGATGCTGATGTTGATGATGATGCTGCTGCTGCTGCTGCTGATGATGATGATGCTGCTGATGATGATGCTGCTGATGTTGATGATGATGCTGCTGCTGATGATGATGATGATGATGCTGCTGCTGATGATGATGCTGATGATGATGATGTTGCTCAGGGAGGTGTCAAGAAAGAGGGGGCGGAGCCTGGAGATGAGAAGGGGGCGGAGTCGGCGACGGAGGCGGAGTCGGGAGACTCGAAGGGGGCGGAGACCGCGAGCGGGGCGGAGCCTGTAAACACTAAATGGGAGGAGTCGGCGGTAGGGGCGGAGCCTGGAGTCATGACGGTGGCAGAGTCGGCCGGAGGGGCGGATCCCGGAGACCCAAAGGGGGAGGAGTCGGCGGTAGGGGCGGAGTCTGGAGAGGGGGTGGGCGGTGCTAAGGCAGTGGGAGGAGTCGAACCCCAGACGACGTTCTACGGGGTCTGTGCTGATTGGTCGAGCAAGAAGGATGGACAGACAGGTGAGAGACAGACAAAGCTGCCCCAGGTAGCCTCTAGCAGAGCTGTAGGGGCAAGCGCTGTTAGGAGCAGCACCTACACACAGACAAAGCTGCCCCAGGTAGCCTCTAGCAGGGCTGTAGGGGCAAATACTGTGGGTAGCAGCACCTACACACAGACAAAGCTGCCCCAGGTAGCCTCTAGCAGAGCTGTATGTATCTGTGTGTACGTGTATTTGTGTGTGTCTATGTGTGTGTGTCTGTTGATGTGTGTGTGTCTATGAAATATCTGGGCAAGGTCCCATCGGTGAGCTCCTCCGGCGGGCAAGGCTGCGTTGGCTGGGTCATGTAGCCCGCATGCCCAGCCACCGCATGCCGAAACAGCTTTTGTTCGGCCGGATTGAGGGGGCTAAACGGGCGCGGCACGGGCTAGAGAAGAGATGGAGTGATGTGGTACAGGAGGACGTGGAGCTGAGTGGACTTGCCGATGACTGGTACCAGCGGTGTCAAGATCGGCCTCTGTGGAGGAGGCCCGTGAAGGATGCTACTGGGCAGTTGGAGACAGTCGCCCTCCAACAACAACGGAGGGCGGAGGAGCGACGCTCACAACAACGAGCGGAGCGCTAGGTGGCTAAAGCACAGCAGGTTGCCACAGTAGCGGGCACAGGTGGTGCATCAGCCAGTCATCTCAGTCAGTCGACCTGTGGCACCTGGGTCTGCCCCGTGACCTCCTGCCAGCGGGCTTTCGACACTTCACGTTGCCTCGGGGTGCACATAGCCTGGCACAAGTATCGTGGTGATGTCACCACCACTTAGTGGCGAATGGCGGTTGTTGTTGTTGTGTCTATGAGTGTGTATCTACGTGTATGTATCTGTGTGTGTGCGTGTACACACAGGAGCTGTGTGTGTCTGTCTTTGTGTATGTCTACGTATGTATGTGTTTGTCTATTGTCTATATGTGTGTGTAAGCACCTGCCTGGGTATTTTGTACCATCGGACACTCCACCCCCACAACTCCCAATCGGTGATGGGGCAGTTGTGGAGAGAGTTGAGAGTTTCCCATACCTGGGCAGTGTGCTTATGACTGGCTCCAGTTTAACAGCAGAGGTCTCACTCCGAATCAGTCGAGCGGCAATATCTTTTCATCGGTTGCGTAACGCTGTGTGGAAGCTACCTGGTCTGTCGCTCCGCACTAAGCTTCAGGTCTTCTCGGCCACGGTCATTCCCTCCCTTCTCTACGCTTGCGAAACGTAGACCCCCCTAATGGAACATCTTCGCCGGTTAGAAACATTTAGGCTGGCCTGCCTACGATCCATCCTGGGTTTAACCAGACTGGATTGTGTGAGGAGCTCACAAATCCTTGAAAGATCTGGGCAGGGTCCCATCGGTGAGCTCCTCCGGCAGGCAAGGCTGCGATGGCTGGGTCATGTAGCCCGCATGCCCAGCCACCGCATGCCGAAACAGCTTTTGTTTGGCCGGATTGAGGGGGCTAAGTGGGCGCGGCACGGGCTAGAGAAGAGATGGAGTGATGTGGTACAGGAGGACGTGGAGCTGAGTGGACTTGCCGATGACTGGTACCAGCGGTGTCAAGATCGGCCTCTGTGGAGGAGGCTCGTGAAGGATGCTACTGGGCAGTTGGAGGCAGTCGCCCTCCAACAACAACGGAGGGCGGAGGAGCGACGCTCAGAACAACGAGCGGAGCGCCGGGTGGTTAAAGCACAGCAGGTTGGCACAGTAGGGGGCACAGGTGGTGCATCAGCCAGTCATCTCAGTCAGTCGACCCGTGGCACCTGGGTCTGCCCCGTGACCTCCTGCCAGCGGGCATTCGACACTTCACGTGGCCGCAAGGTGCACATAGCCTGGCACAAGCGTCGTGGTGACGTCACCACCACTTAGTGGCGAATGGCGGTTGTTGTTGTTGTTGTGTGTCTCTGTGTATGTGTCTGTGTGTGTGTATCTGTGTGTGTGTGTGTCTATGTGTGTGACTCTGTGTGTGTGTCTGTGTGTGTGTGTGTCTATGTGTGTGTCTGTGTGTCTGTGTGTGTGTATCTGTGTGTGTGTGTGTGTCTATGTGTGTGTGTATCTGTGTGTG
>NC_133738.1:867303-879803 GCF_048934315.1 Petromyzon marinus
GGGCTAGAGAAGAGATGGAGTGACGTGGTACAGGAGGACGTGGAGCTGAGTGGACTTGCCGATGACTGGTACCAGCGGTGTCAAGATCGGCCTCTGTGGAGGAGGCTCGTGAAGGATGCTACTGGGCAGTTGGAGGCAGTCGCCCTCCAACAACAACGGAGGGCGGAGGAGCGACGCTCACAACAGCGAGCGGAGCGCCGGGTGGCTAAAGCACAGCAGGTTGGCACAGTAGGGGGCACAGGTGGTGCATCAGCCAGTCATCTCAGTCAGTCGACCCGTGGCACCTGGGTCTGCCCCGTGACCTCCTGCCAGCGGGCGTTCGACACTTCACGTGGCCTCAGGGTGCACATAGCCTGGCACAAGCGTCGTGGTGACGTCACCGCCACTTAGTGGCGAATGGCGGTTGTTGTTGTTGTTGTTGTGTGTGTCTGTGTCTGTGTGTGTCTGTGTGTGTCTCTGTGTGTGTGTCTGTGTGTGTGTCTCTGTGTGTGTGTGTCTGTGTGTGTGTGTGTGACTGTGTGTGTATGTGTATGTGTCTATGTGTGTGTCTGTGTGTGTGTGTCTCTGTGTGTGTGTGACTGTGTGTGTGTGTGTCTGTGTGTGTGTGTGTGTGTCTGTGTGTCTGTGTGTGTGTGTCTGTGTGTGTGTGTGTCTGTGTGTGTGTGTCTCTGTGTGTGTGTGTATGTGTCTATGTGTGTGTCTGTGTGTGTGTGTGTATGTGTGTGTGTGTGTCTGTGTGTGTGTGTCTCTGTGTGTGTGTGTATGTGTCTATGTGTGTGTCTGTGTGTGTGTGTGTATGTGTGTGTGTGTGTCTGTGTGTGTGTGTCTCTGTGTGTGTGTGTATGTGTCTATGTGTGTGTCTGTGTGTGTGTGTGTATGTGTGTGTGTGACTGTGTGTGTGTGTGTCTGTGTGTGTCTGTGTGTGTCTGTGTGTGTGTGTGTCTGTGTGTGTGTGTCTGTGTGTGTGTGTGTCTGTGTGTATGTGTCTATGTGTGTGTCTGTGTGTGTGTGTCTCTGTGTGTGTGTGTGTCTCTGTGTGTGTGTGTCTGTGTGTGTGTGTGTCTCGCGGTGCCGGACGGGCAACTCTGTCGTGGACAGCGCTGTGGGGGGAGTTCCAATTTTGATTGGCTCCTCCCCTCATGGCATATGTGTCCACCACAGGGGCTAAACGGGGGCTCTGGACGGGTGCGAGGGGCTGGTAACCCCTCCACCTTCAATTAATTACCACAAAACCACGAATTAAACTGAAATATGTAACAACTAAGCTTGTGCCGGAGGCCCCGGGGGGCCAGGCGTCTATGACGTCTCCTGGCCAAACCCCAATTGGCGGAGCCAGGAGATTGAATACCTACCCTCGGGGCTACTCCAGAAACAACGAAAAGCCACTACGGGTGGCCACGTGGAATGTTCGAACGCTCACTGCAGAGGAGAGGCTGCCACTCCTCTGTCGGGAGCTGGACCGGTACCGCCTGGATCTATGTGGCATTCAGGAGGTCCGGTGGACCGGCTCTGGCTCCTGCCACCATGAGGGGTGGACAGTCCTCTACTCAGGGCAGCAGACTGCCAAACAACAGGGTGTGGGTCTTCTTTTGAACAAAAGAATGAAGGGGGCGTGGGAGCGTGGCGGTGAGGTGTGGGAAGCTGTAAGCCCCAGGCTACTTTGGGCTCGCCTTCCCATCAACCGGAGGCGAGGAATGGTGGTCATGGTTACTTATGCCCCCACCGAAGATGAACATCCGTGGAGGGATGCAGGCAAAGCCGATGAGTCAGATGCCTTCTATGACCTCCTGTCACAGGTGCTGGCTAAAGTGGCCCCTCGGGATAGAGTCATCATGTTGGGTGACTTCAATGCCCGAGTTGGTCATGATACTGGCACCTGGTCTGGAGTGATTGGAGGGCATGGGCCAGATCAGCTCAATAACAACGGTAGGAGGCTGCTAGATTTTTGTGCAGCCCATGGGCTTGTAATTACCAACACGCTGTTCCGGCATCGGCGCATCCACACAACATCATGGATGCATGCCGGGTCCAAGCAAGAACATCTGCTGGACTACATAGTGACGGACCAGCGAATGCGAGCCCATGTCCTTGACACCAGGACCTACCGTGGAGCTGATCTGCCCACTGACCATCGTCTAGTCATCTGTAAGATGCGCCTGCCATTCTTCCACTCCGGTGGTGGGTGTACACCCAGGACCCCATTCCAACCTAAAGTGGCCTGGTCTCAGTTATCTGATGAAAGTTGCAAGCGAGAATTTCATCATCGCTTGCGGCTGGGATTAGCATCGTCCCCGACTCCTCCTGATGTCGAGGGTAAATGGGCGAGGTTTAGGACTGTGACTCATGCAGCTGCAATGGCTGCTTTGGGAACGCGGTCCAGACCTCCCCAGACACCCTGGATGACAGAGGAGTTGTTCAGGATGGTTGAGAAAAAGCGACAGGCCCACTGTCATCGGCTACAGAATCCCACGTCAGAGAATGAGGAGGCTTACCGCAGCCTTCGCTCGGAGGTTCGGAGAGCCGTGAGGCGCTGCAAGGATGGGTGGTGGTCGCGGGTTGCTGAGGAGATGGAGTCTGCCTCAGTGGCCCGTGATCACAAATCTCTATTTAACTCCATCAAAAAAGTAACCTGCAGCGCCACACCTATTACCATCATTAGGGGAAAAAACGGTGATCCAATTTCCGACCCCCAGGAACAGGTTCGCAGATTTGCTGAGCATTTCTGTGAGGTCCTGGGGGAGGGAAAATCCCTCAGCCAGGAAAACATCGCGGCACAAAGTGAGGATGACCCTGCTGAGGCTGCGGTGCCTCAAATATTGGATGAAGTCACCCCCTGTGAGTGGCTGGCTGAGGTGCCATCTGCTGAGGAAGTATTGAAGGCGATCCGGAGTCTGAGACCAGGAAAGGCAGCGGGCAGAGATGATCTCCCAAGCGAAATGCTGAGGGAGGGTGGCGTTTGTGCAGACTGCCCTATATGACATCATAACAACAGTCTGGACCACTGGACGGGTTCCGCAGGATTGGAAGGATGCCCTGGTGGTCCCCCTTTTTAAGAAGGGGGACCGCACAGACTGTAACAACTACAGGGGCATCTCACTCCTCAGTGTGCCGGGAAAGGTCCTGGCAAGGATTATTCAGCATCGCCTTGCCAGGCACGCTGAGGAGAGGCTTGCGGAGCCCCAATGCGGTTTCAGGAAAGGGCGGTCCTGCACAGATGCCATATTTTCTGTCCGTCTGCTACAGCAGAGGTGTAGGGAATTCCAACAAGACCTACATCTCTGCTTTATTGACCTGGTCAAGGCCTATGATACCATCAGTAGGCCTGGGCTCTGGGTCGTTCTTCGTGCTTTTGGAGTACCTGACCCTCTGCTCACGATCATTAAGGACCTTCATGATGGTGAGCGGGCCCGGGTAAAACTACGTGGCCGGGAGTCAGAGCCATTCCCTGTACACCTTGGGGTGCGACAGGGATGTCCTCTGGCTCCCACATTATTTAACATCTATTTTGACCACGTAGTTCGTGAAGCCTTCAATAGCTGTACCGGGGGAATCTCCATATGGTACAGATATAATGGGAGGCTAATCGATGCCCGGGTGCGGTCAAGGGATGGCTCCCTATTGCTCAACCACGTTATGTATGCTGATGACTTGGTAATAGCTGCTCAGTCAGAGGAGGAGTTGGAGACGCTGCTGCTGAGACTGGAGCATGCCACTAAGAGGTGGGGCCTTACCATCAGCGCCACCAAAACTAAGCACCTGCCTGGGTATTTTGTACCATCGGACACTCCACCCCCACAACTCCCAATCGGTGATGGGGCAGTTGTGGAGAGAGTGGAGAGTTTCCCATACCTGGGCAGTGTGCTTATGACTGGCTCCAGTTTAACAGCAGAGGTCTCACTCCGAATCAGTCGAGCGGCAATATCTTTTCATCGGTTGCGTAACGCTGTGTGGAAGCTACCTGGTCTGTCGCTCCGCACTAAGCTTCAGGTCTTCTCGGCCACGGTCATTCCCTCCCTTCTCTATGCTTGCGAAACGTGGACCCCCCTAATGGAACATCTTCGCCGATTAGAAACATTTAGGCTGGCCTGCCTACGATCCATCCTGGGTTTAACCAGACTGGATTGTGTGAGGAGCTCACAAATCCTTGAAAGATCTGGGCAGGGTCCCATCGGTGAGCTCCTCCGGCAGGCAAGGCTGCGATGGCTGGGTCATGTAGCCCGCATGCCCAGCCACCGCATGCCGAAACAGCTTTTGTTTGGCCGGATTGAGGGGGCTAAGCGGGCGCGGCACAGGCTAGAGAAGAGATGGAGTGATGTGGTACAGGAGGACGTGGAGCTGAGTGGACTTGCCGATGACTGGTACCAGCGGTGTCAAGATCGGCCTCTGTGGAGGAGGCTCGTGAAGGATGCTACTGGGCAGTTGGAGGCAGTCGCCCTCCAACAACAACGGAGGGCGGAGGAGCGACGCTCACAACAGCGAGCGGAGCGCCGGGTGGCTAAAGCACAGCAGGTTGGCACAGTAGGGGGCACAGGTGGTGCATCAGCCAGTCATCTCAGTCAGTCGACCCGTGGCACCTGGGTCTGCCCCGTGACCTCCTGCCAGCGGGCGTTCGACACTTCACGTGGCCTCAGGGTGCACATAGCCTGGCACAAGCATCGTGGTGATGTCACCGCCACTTAGTGGCGAATGGCGGTTGTTGTTGTTGTTGTTGTGTGTCTGTGTGTGTATGACTGTGTGTGTGTGTCTCTGTGTGTGTGTGTGTGTGTCTGTGTGTGTGTGTGTGTCTGTGTGTGTGTGTCTCTGTGTGTGTGTGTCTCTGTGTGTGTGTGTCTGTGTGTGTGTATGTATGACTGTGTCTGTGTGTGTCTGTGTGTGTCTCTGTGTGTGTGTCTGTGTGTGTGTGTGTGTCTGTGTGTGTCTGTGTGTGTGTGTGTGTCTGTGTGTGTGTCTGTGTGTGTCTGTGTCTGTGTGTGTGTGTGTCTCTGTGTGTGTGTCTGTGTACCTCCTCGCGGTGCCGGACGGGCAACTCTGTCGTGGACAGCGCTGTGGGGGGAGATCCAATTTTGATTGGCTCCTCCCCTCATGGCATATGTGTCCACCACAGGGGCTAAACGGGGGCTCTGGACGGGTGCGAGGGGCTGGTAACCCCTCCACCTTCAATTAATTACCACGAAACTACGGATTAAACTGAAATATGTAACAACTAAGCTTGTGCCGGAGGCCCCGGGGGGCCAGGCGTCTATGACGTTGAGGTGTGGGAAGCTGTAAGCCCCAGGCTACTTTGGGCTCGCCTTCCCATCAACCGGAGGCGAGGAATGGTGGTCGTGGTTACTTATGCCCCCACCGAAGATGAACATCCGTGGAGGGATGCAGGCAAAGCCGATGAGTCAGATGCCTTCTATGACCTCCTGTCACAGGTGCTGGCTAAAGTGGCCCCTCGGGATAGAGTCATCATGTTGGGTGACTTCAATGCCCGAGTTGGTCATGATACTGGCACCTGGTCTGGAGTGATTGGAGGGCATGGGCCAGATCAGCTCAATAACAACGGTAGGAGGCTGCTAGATTTTTGTGCAGCCCATGGGCTTGTAATTACCAACACGCTGTTCCGGCATCGGCGCATCCACACAACATCATGGATGCATGCCGGGTCCAAGCAAGAACATCTGCTGGACTACATAGTGACGGACCAGCGAATGCGAGCCCATGTCCTTGACACCAGGACCTACCGTGGAGCTGATCTGCCCTCTGACCATCGACTAGTCATCTGTAAGATGCGCCTGCCATTCTTCCACTCCGGTGGTGGGTGTACACCCAGGACCCCATTCCAACCTAAAGTGGCCTGGTCTCAGTTATCTGATGAAAGTTGCAAGCGAGAATTTCATCATCGCTTGCGGCTGGGATTGGCATCGTCCCCGACTCCTCCTGATGTCGAGGGTAAATGGGCGAGGTTTAGGACTGTGACTCATGCAGCTGCAATGGCTGCTTTGGGTACGCGGTCCAGACCTCCCCAGACACCCTGGATGACAGAGGAGTTGTTCACGATGGTTGAGAAAAAGCGACAGGCCCACTGTCATCGGCTACAGAATCCCACGTCAGAGAATGAGGAGGCTTACCGCAGCCTTCGCTCGGAGGTTCGGAGAGCCGTGAGGCGCTGCAAGGATGGGTGGTGGTCGCGGGTTGCTGAGGAGATGGAGTCTGCCTCAGTGGCCCGTGATCACAAATCTCTATTTAACTCCATCAAAAAAGTAACCTGCAGCGCCACACCTATTACCATCATTAGGGGAAAAAACGGTGATCCAATTTCCGACCCCCAGGAACAGGTTCGCAGATTTGCTGAGCATTTCTGTGAGGTCCTGGGGGAGGGAAAATCCCTCAGCCAGGAAAACATCGTGGCACAAAGTGAGGATGACCCTGCTGAGGCTGCGGTGCCTCAAATATTGGATGAAGTCACCCCCTGTGAGTGGCTGGCTGAGGTGCCATCTGCTGAGGAAGTATTGAAGGCGATCCGGAGTCTGAGACCAGGAAAGGCAGCGGGCAGAGATGATCTCCCAAGCGAAATGCTGAGGGAGGGTGGCGTTTGTGCACAGACTGCCCTATATGACATCATAACAACAGTCTGGACCACTGGACGGGTTCCGCAGGATTGGAAGGATGCCCTGGTGGTCCCCCTTTTTAAGAAGGGGGACCGCACAGACTGTAACAACTACAGGGGCATCTCACTTCTCAGTGTGCCGGGAAAGGTCCTGGCAAGGATTATTCAGCATCGCCTTGCCAGGCACGCTGAGGAGAGGCTTGCGGAGCCCCAATGCGGTTTCAGGAAAGGGCGGTCCTGCACAGATGCCATATTTTCTGTCCGTCTGCTACAGCAGAGGTGTAGGGAATTCCAACAAGACCTACATCTCTGCTTTATTGACCTGGTCAAGGCCTATGATACCATCAGTAGGCCTGGGCTCTGGGTCGTTCTTCGTGCTTTTGGAGTACCTGACCCTCTGCTCACGATCATTAAGGACCTTCATGATGGTGAGCGGGCCCGGGTAAAACTACGTGGCCGGGAGTCAGAGCCATTCCCTGTACACCTTGGGGTGCGACAGGGATGTCCTCTGGCTCCCACATTATTTAACATCTATTTTGACCACGTAGTTCGTGAAGCCTTCAATAGCTGTACCGGGGGAATCTCCATATGGTACAGATATAATGGGAGGCTAATCGATGCCCGGGTGCGGTCAAGGGATGGCTCCCTATTGCTCAACCACGTTATGTATGCTGATGACTTGGTAATAGCTGCTCAGTCAGAGGAGGAGTTGGAGACGCTGCTGCTGAGACTGGAGCGTGCCACTAAGAGGTGGGGCCTTACCATCAGCCCCACCAAAACTAAGCACCTGCCTGGGTATTTTGTACCATCGGACACTCCACCCCCACAACTCCCAATCGGTGATGGGGCAGTTGTGGAGAGAGTGGAGAGTTTCCCATACCTGGGCAGTGTGCTTATGACTGGCTCCAGTTTAACAGCAGAGGTCTCACTCCGAATCAGTCGAGCGGCAATATCTTTTCATCGGTTGCGTAACGCTGTGTGGAAGCTACCTGGTCTGTCGCTCCGCACTAAGATTCAGGTCTTCTCGGCCACGGTCATTCCCTCCCTTCTCTACGCTTGCGAAACGTGGACCCCCCTAATGGAACATCTTCGCCGGTTAGAAACATTTAGGCTGGCCTGCCTACGATCCATCCTGGGTTTAACCAGACTGGATTGTGTGAGGAGCTCACAAATCCTTGAAAGATCTGGGCAGGGTCCCATCGGTGAGCTCCTCCGGCAGGCAAGGCTGCGATGGCTGGGTCATGTAGCCCGCATGCCCAGCCACCGCATGCCGAAACAGCTTTTGTTTGGCCGGATTGAGGGGGCTAAGCGGGCGCGGCACGGGCTAGAGAAGAGATGGAGTGACGTGGTACAGGAGGACGTGGAGCTGAGTGGACTTGCCGATAACTGGTACCAGCGGTGTCAAGATCGGCCTCTGTGGAGGAGGCTCGTGAAGGATGCTACTGGGCAGTTGGAGGCAGTCGCCCTCCAACAACAACGGAGGGCGGAGGAGCGACGCTCACAACAGCGAGCGGAGCGCCGGGTGGCTAAAGCACAGCAGGTTGGCACAGTAGGGGGCACAGGTGGTGCATCAGCCAGTCATCTCAGTCAGTCGACCCGTGGCACCTGGGTCTGCCCCGTGACCTCCTGCCAGCGGGCGTTCGACACTTCACGTGGCCTCAGGGTGCACATAGCCTGGCACAAGCGTCGTGGTGACGTCACCGCCACTTAGTGGCGAATGGCGGTTGTTGTTGTTGTTGTGTGTGTCTGTGTCTGTGTGTGTCTGTGTGTGTCTCTGTGTGTGTGTCTGTGTGTGTGTCTCTGTGTGTGTGTGTCTGTGTGTGTGTGTGTGACTGTGTGTGTATGTGTATGTGTCTATGTGTGTGTCTGTGTGTGTGTGTCTCTGTGTGTGTGTGACTGTGTGTGTGTGTGTCTGTGTGTGTGTGTGTGTGTCTGTGTGTCTGTGTGTGTGTGTCTGTGTGTGTGTGTGTCTGTGTGTGTGTGTCTCTGTGTGTGTGTGTATGTGTCTATGTGTGTGTCTGTGTGTGTGTGTGTATGTGTGTGTGTGTGTCTGTGTGTGTGTGTCTCTGTGTGTGTGTGTATGTGTCTATGTGTGTGTCTGTGTGTGTGTGTGTATGTGTGTGTGTGTGTCTGTGTGTGTGTGTCTCTGTGTGTGTGTGTATGTGTCTATGTGTGTGTCTGTGTGTGTGTGTGTGTATGTGTGTGTGTGACTGTGTGTGTGTGTGTCTGTGTGTGTCTGTGTGTGTCTGTGTGTGTGTGTGTCTGTGTGTGTGTGTCTGTGTGTGTGTGTGTCTGTGTGTATGTGTCTATGTGTGTGTCTGTGTGTGTGTGTCTCTGTGTGTGTGTGTGTCTCTGTGTGTGTGTGTCTGTGTGTGTGTGTGTCTCGCGGTGCCGGACGGGCAACTCTGTCGTGGACAGCGCTGTGGGGGGAGTTCCAATTTTGATTGGCTCCTCCCCTCATGGCATATGTGTCCACCACAGGGGCTAAACGGGGGCTCTGGACGGGTGCGAGGGGCTGGTAACCCCTCCACCTTCAATTAATTACCACAAAACCACGAATTAAACTGAAATATGTAACAACTAAGCTTGTGCCGGAGGCCCCGGGGGGCCAGGCGTCTATGACGTCTCCTGGCCAAACCCCAATTGGCGGAGCCAGGAGATTGAATACCTACCCTCGGGGCTACTCCAGAAACAACGAAAAGCCACTACGGGTGGCCACGTGGAATGTTCGAACGCTCACTGCAGAGGAGAGGCTGCCACTCCTCTGTCGGGAGCTGGACCGGTACCGCCTGGATCTATGTGGCATTCAGGAGGTCCGGTGGACCGGCTCTGGCTCCTGCCACCATGAGGGGTGGACAGTCCTCTACTCGGGGCAGCAGACTGCCAAACAACAGGGTGTGGGTCTTCTTTTGAACAAAAGAATGAAGGGGGCGTGGGAGCGTGGCGGTGAGGTGTGGGAAGCTGTAAGCCCCAGGCTACTTTGGGCTCGCCTTCCCATCAACCGGAGGCGAGGAATGGTGGTCATGGTTACTTATGCCCCCACCGAAGATGAACATCCGTGGAGGGATGCAGGCAAAGCCGATGAGTCAGATGCCTTCTATGACCTCCTGTCACAGGTGCTGGCTAAAGTGGCCCCTCGGGATAGAGTCATCATGTTGGGTGACTTCAATGCCCGAGTTGGTCATGATACTGGCACCTGGTCTGGAGTGATTGGAGGGCATGGGCCAGATCAGCTCAATAACAACGGTAGGAGGCTGCTAGATTTTTGTGCAGCCCATGGGCTTGTAATTACCAACACGCTGTTCCGGCATCGGCGCATCCACACAACATCATGGATGCATGCCGGGTCCAAGCAAGAACATCTGCTGGACTACATAGTGACGGACCAGCGAATGCGAGCCCATGTCCTTGACACCAGGACCTACCGTGGAGCTGATCTGCCCACTGACCATCGTCTAGTCATCTGTAAGATGCGCCTGCCATTCTTCCACTCCGGTGGTGGGTGTACACCCAGGACCCCATTCCAACCTAAAGTGGCCTGGTCTCAGTTATCTGATGAAAGTTGCAAGCGAGAATTTCATCATCGCTTGCGGCTGGGATTAGCATCGTCCCCGACTCCTCCTGATGTCGAGGGTAAATGGGCGAGGTTTAGGACTGTGACTCATGCAGCTGCAATGGCTGCTTTGGGAACGCGGTCCAGACCTCCCCAGACACCCTGGATGACAGAGGAGTTGTTCAGGATGGTTGAGAAAAAGCGACAGGCCCACTGTCATCGGCTACAGAATCCCACGTCAGAGAATGAGGAGGCTTACCGCAGCCTTCGCTCGGAGGTTCGGAGAGCCGTGAGGCGCTGCAAGGATGGGTGGTGGTCGCGGGTTGCTGAGGAGATGGAGTCTGCCTCAGTGGCCCGTGATCACAAATCTCTATTTAACTCCATCAAAAAAGTAACCTGCAGCGCCACACCTATTACCATCATTAGGGGAAAAAACGGTGATCCAATTTCCGACCCCCAGGAACAGGTTCGCAGATTTGCTGAGCATTTCTGTGAGGTCCTGGGGGAGGGAAAATCCCTCAGCCAGGAAAACATCGCGGCACAAAGTGAGGATGACCCTGCTGAGGCTGCGGTGCCTCAAATATTGGATGAAGTCACCCCCTGTGAGTGGCTGGCTGAGGTGCCATCTGCTGAGGAAGTATTGAAGGCGATCCGGAGTCTGAGACCAGGAAAGGCAGCGGGCAGAGATGATCTCCCAAGCGAAATGCTGAGGGAGGGTGGCGTTTGTGCAGACTGCCCTATATGACATCATAACAACAGTCTGGACCACTGGACGGGTTCCGCAGGATTGGAAGGATGCCCTGGTGGTCCCCCTTTTTAAGAAGGGGGACCGCACAGACTGTAACAACTACAGGGGCATCTCACTCCTCAGTGTGCCGGGAAAGGTCCTGGCAAGGATTATTCAGCATCGCCTTGCCAGGCACGCTGAGGAGAGGCTTGCGGAGCCCCAATGCGGTTTCAGGAAAGGGCGGTCCTGCACAGATGCCATATTTTCTGTCCGTCTGCTACAGCAGAGGTGTAGGGAATTCCAACAAGACCTACATCTCTGCTTTATTGACCTGGTCAAGGCCTATGATACCATCAGTAGGCCTGGGCTCTGGGTCGTTCTTCGTGCTTTTGGAGTACCTGACCCTCTGCTCACGATCATTAAGGACCTTCATGATGGTGAGCGGGCCCGGGTAAAACTACGTGGCCGGGAGTCAGAGCCATTCCCTGTACACCTTGGGGTGCGACAGGGATGTCCTCTGGCTCCCACATTATTTAACATCTATTTTGACCACGTAGTTCGTGAAGCCTTCAATAGCTGTACCGGGGGAATCTCCATATGGTACAGATATAATGGGAGGCTAATCGATGCCCGGGTGCGGTCAAGGGATGGCTCCCTATTGCTCAACCACGTTATGTATGCTGATGACTTGGTAATAGCTGCTCAGTCAGAGGAGGAGTTGGAGACGCTGCTGCTGAGACTGGAGCATGCCACTAAGAGGTGGGGCCTTACCATCAGCGCCACCAAAACTAAGCACCTGCCTGGGTATTTTGTACCATCGGACACTCCACCCCCACAACTCCCAATCGGTGATGGGGCAGTTGTGGAGAGAGTGGAGAGTTTCCCATACCTGGGCAGTGTGCTTATGACTGGCTCCAGTTTAACAGCAGAGGTTTCACTCCGAATCAGTCGAGCGGCAATATCTTTTCATCGGTTGCGTAACGCTGTGTGGAAGCTACCTGGTCTGTCGCTCCGCACTAAGCTTCAGGTCTTCTCGGCCACGGTCATTCCCTCCCTTCTCTATGCTTGCGAAACGTGGACCCCCCTAATGGAACATCTTCGCCGATTAGAAACATTTAGGCTGGCCTGCCTACGATCCATCCTGGGTTTAACCAGACTGGATTGTGTGAGGAGCTCACAAATCCTTGAAAGATCTGGGCAGGGTCCCATCGGTGAGCTCCTCCGGCAGGCAAGGCTGCGATGGCTGGGTCATGTAGCCCGCATGCCCAGCCACCGCATGCCGAAACAGCTTTTGTTTGGCCGGATTGAGGGGGCTAAGCGGGCGCGGCACAGGCTAGAGAAGAGATGGAGTGATGTGGTACAGGAGGACGTGGAGCTGAGTGGACTTGCCGATGACTGGTACCAGCGGTGTCAAGATCGGCCTCTGTGGAGGAGGCTCGTGAAGGATGCTACTGGGCAGTTGGAGGCAGTCGCCCTCCAACAACAACGGAGGGCGGAGGAGCGACGCTCACAACAGCGAGCGGAGCGCCGGGTGGCTAAAGCACAGCAGGTTGGCACAGTAGGGGGCACAGGTGGTGCATCAGCCAGTCATCTCAGTCAGTCGACCCGTGGCACCTGGGTCTGCCCCG
>NC_133738.1:884803-892303 GCF_048934315.1 Petromyzon marinus
CCTGCCGGAGGAGCTCACCGATGGGACCCTGCCCAGATCTTTCAAGGATTTGTGAGCTCCTCACACAATCCAGTCTGGTTAAACCCAGGATGGATCGTAGGCAGGTCAGCCTAAATGTTTCTAACCGGCGAAGATGTTCCATTAGGGGGGTCCACGTTTCGCAAGCGTAAAGAAGGGAGGGAATGACCGTGGCCGAGAAGACCTGAAGCTTAGTGCGGAGCGACAGACCAGGTAGCTTCCACACAGCGTTACGCAACCGATGAAAAGATATTGCCGCTCGACTGATTCGGAGTGAGACCTCTGCTGTTAAACTGGAGCCAGTCATAAGCACACTGCCCAGGTATGGGAAACTCTCCACTCTCTCCACAACTGCCCCATCACCGATTGGGAGTTGTGGGGGTGGAGTGTCCGATGGTACAAAATACCCAGGCAGGTGCTTAGTTTTGGTGGGGCTGATGGTAAGGCCCCACCTCTTAGTGGCACGCTCCAGTCTCAGCAGCAGCGTCTCCAACTCCTCCTCTGACTGAGCAGCTATTACCAAGTCATCAGCATACATAACGTGGTTGAGCAATAGGGAGCCATCCCTTGACCGCACCCGGGCATCGATTAGCCTCCCATTATATCTGTACCATATGGAGATTCCCCCGGTACAGCTATTGAAGGCTTCACGAACTACGTGGTCAAAATAGATGTTAAATAATGTGGGAGCCAGAGGACATCCCTGTCGCACCCCAAGGTGTACAGGGAATGGCTCTGACTCCCGGCCACGTAGTTTTACCCGGGCCCGCTCACCATCATGAAGGTCCTTAATGATCGTGAGCAGAGGGTTAGGTACTCCAAAAGCACGAAGAACGACCCAGAGCCCAGGCCTACTGATGGTATCATAGGCCTTGACCAGGTCAATAAAGCAGAGATGTAGGTCTTGTTGGAATTCCCTACACCTCTGCTGTAGCAGACGGACAGAAAATATGGCATCTGTGCAGGACCGCCCTTTCCTGAAACCGCATTGGGGCTCCGCAAGCCTCTCCTCAGCGTGCCTGGCAAGGCGATGCTGAATAATCCTTGCCAGGACCTTTCCCGACACACTGAGGAGTGAGATGCCCCTGTAGTTGTTACAGTCTGTGCGGTCCCCCTTCTTAAAAAGGGGGACCACCAGGGCATCCTTCCAATCCTGCGGAACCCGTCCAGTGGTCCAGACTGTTGTTATGATGTCATATAGGGCAGTCTGTGCACAAACGCCACCCTCCCTCAGCATTTCGCTTGGGAGATCATCTCTGCCCGCTGCCTTTCCTGGTCTCAGACTCCGGATCGCCTTCAATACTTCCTCAGCAGATGGCACCTCAGCCAGCCACTCACAGGGGGTGACTTCATCCAATATTTGAGGCACCGCAGCCTCAGCAGGGTCATCCTCACTTTGTGCCACGATGTTTTCCTGGCTGTGGGATTTTCCCTCCCCCAGGACCTCACAGAAATGCTCAGCAAATCTGCGAACCTGTTCCTGGGGGTCGGAAATTGGATCACCGTTTTTTCCCCTAATGATGGTAATAGGTGTGGCGCTGCAGGTTACTTTTTTGATGGAGTTAAATAGCGATTTGTGATCACGGGCCACTGAGGCAGACTCCATCTCCTCAGCAACCCGCGACCACCACCCATCCTTGCAGCGCCTCACGGCTCTCCGAACCTCCGAGCGAAGGCTGCGGCAAGCCTCCTCATTCTCTGACGTGTGATTCTGTAGCCGATGACAGTGGGCCTGTCGCTTTTTCTCAACCATCCTGAACAACTCCTCTGTCATCCAGGGTGTCTGGGGAGGTCTGGACCGCGTACCCAAAGCAGCCATTGCAGCTGCATGAGTCACAGTCCTAAACCTCGCCCATTTACCCTCGACATCAGGAGGAGTCGGGGACGATGCCAATCCCAGCCGCAAGCGATGATGAAATTCTCGCTTGCAACTTTCATCAGATAACTGAGACCAGGCCACTTTAGGTTGGAATGGGGTCCTGGGTGTACACCCACCACCGGAGTGGAAGAATGGCAGGCGCATCTTACAGATGACTAGTCGATGGTCAGAGGGCAGATCAGCTCCACGGTAGGTCCTGGTGTCAAGGACATGGGCTCGCATTCGCTGGTCCGTCACTATGTAGTCCAGCAGATGTTCTTGCTTGGACCCGGCATGCATCCATGATGTTGTGTGGATGCGCCGATGCCGGAACAGCGTGTTGGTAATTACAAGCCCATGGGCTGCACAAAAATCTAGCAGCCTCCTACCGTTGTTATTGAGCTGATCTGGCCCATGCCCTCCAATCACTCCAGACCAGGTGCCAGTATCATGACCAACTCGGGCATTGAAGTCACCCAACATGATGACTCTATCCCGAGGGGCCACTTTAGCCAGCACCTGTGACAGGAGGTCATAGAAGGCATCTGACTCATCGGCTTTGCCTGCATCCCTCCACGGATGTTCATCTTCGGTGGGGGCATAAGTAACCACGACCACCATTCCTCGCCTCCGGTTGATGGGAAGGCGAGCCCAAAGTAGCCTGGGGCTTACAGCTTCCCACACCTCACCGCCACGCTCCCACGCCCCCTTCATTCTTTTGTTCAAAAGAAGACCCACACCCTGTTGTTTGGCAGTCTGCTGCCCCGAGTATAGGACTGTCCACCCCTCATGGTGGCAGGAGCCAGAGCCGGTCCACCGGACCTCCTGAATGCCGCATAGATCCAGGCGGTACCGGTCCAGCTCCCGACAGAGGAGTGGCAGCCTCTCCTCTGCAGTGAGCGTTCGAACATTCCACGTGGCCACCCGTAGTGGCTTTTCGTTGTTTCTGGAGTAGCCCCGAGGGTAGGTATTCAATCTCCTGGCTCCGCCAATTGGGGTTTGGCCAGGAGACGTCATAGACGCCTGGCCCCCCGGGGCCTCCGGCACAAGCTTAGTTGTTACATATTTCACTTTAATTCGTGGTTTTGTGGTAATTAATTGAAGGTGGAGGGGTTACCAGCCCCTCGCACCCGTCCAGAGCCCCCGTTTAGCCCCTGTGGTGGACACATATGCCATGAGGGGAGGAGCCAATCAAAATTGGAACTCCCCCCACAGCACTGTCCACGACAGAGTTGCCCGTCCGGCACCGCGAGGAGGTAGGGGGTTGTTTTGCCGGACACACACGTACACACACACATACACACACACGTACACACACGCACGTACACACACAAGTACACACACACACGTACACACACACCCACACGTACACACACACACACGTACACACACACGTACACACACGTACACACACGTACACACACGTACACACACTTACACACACATACATACACACACACGTACACACACACGTACACACACACGTACACACACGTACACACACTTACACACACATACATACACACACACGTACACACACGTACACACACACACACGTACTCACACACACGTACACACATACACACACGTACACACACACATACACACACACGTACACACACGCACGTACACACACAAGTACACACACACACGTACACACACACCCACACGTACACACACACACACGTACACACACACGTACACACACGTACACACACGTACACACACTTACACACACATACATACACACACACGTACACACACACGTACACACACACGTACACACACGTACACACACTTACACACACATACATACACACACACGTACACACACGTACACACACACACACGTACTCACACACACGTACACACACGTACACACACACGTACACACACACGTACACACACACACGTACACACACACGTACACACACGTACACACTTACACACACATACACACACATACACACACACATGTACACACGCACACACGCACTCACACACGTACACACACGTACACACACACGTACACACACACACGTACACACACACACGTACACACACACACGTACACACGCACACACGCACTCACACGTACACACACACGTACACACACACACGTACACACACACGCACACGTACACACACACGCACGTACACACACACGCACGTACACACACACACGCACGTACACACACGTACACACACGTACACACACACGTACATACACACACGTACACACACACGTACACACACACACGTACACACACACACACGTACACACACACGTACACACACGCACACGTACACACACGTACACACACACGTACACACACACGTACACACACACGTACACACACGTACACACACACGTACACACACGTACACACACGTACACACACACGTACACACACACGTAGACACACACGTAGACACACACGTACACACACACGTAGACACACACGTAGACACACACGTACACACACACATGTACACACACACACACGTACACACACACACACGTACACACACACACACGTACACACACACACACGTACACACACACACACGTACACACACACGTACACACACACGTACACACACACATGTACACACACACACACGTACACACACACACACGTACACACACACACACGTACACACACACACACACGTCCACACACACACGTACACACACACGTACGCACCCACTCACCCACTCACTCATCCACTTACCCACCCACTCATCCACTCACCCACCCACTCACCAACCCACCCACCCACTCACCAACCCACCCACCCACTCACCAACCCACCCACCCACTCACTCACCCACCCACTCACCCACTCACCCAATTACTCACACGCCCACTCACTCACCCACTCACCCACTCACTCATCCACTTACCCACCCACCCACTCACCCACTCACCAACCCACCCACCCACTCACTCACCCACTCACTCATCCACTTACCCACCCACTCACTCACCCACTCATTCATCCACTTACCCACCCACCCACTCACCCATTCACCCACCCACTCACCCACTCAACAACCCACCCACCCACTCACCCACTCACCCACCCACTCACCCACCCACCCACCCACTCACTCACTCACTCACCCACTCACCCACCCACTCACTCACCCACCCATCCACCCACTCACCCACCCACTCACCCACCCACTCACCCATCCACTCACTCACCCACTCACCCACCCACCCGCTCACCCACCCGCTTACCCACGCACTCACCCACCCACCCACTCACCCACCCATCCACTCGCCCACCCACCCGCTCGCCCACTCACCCACCCACTCACCCATCCACTCACTCACCCACTCACCCACCCACCCGCTCACCCACCCACCCGCTCACCCACCCACTCACCCACCCACCCACCCACACACTCACCCACCCACACACCCACACACTCACCCACCCACTCACTCACCCACTCACTCACTCACCCACCCACCCACCCACTCTCTCACCCACCCGCTCACCCACCCACTCACCCACCCACTCACTCACCCCCCCCCGCCACCACCACCACCCCCGCTCCCCCCCCCGTGTCTCAGCGTTGACCTCCGACCCCCCGTCGAGGGTGGGAGCCGTGGTGGGTGAGACCCCACCGAGCTCCTTCCGCTCGCCTCGCCCTCAGGAGCTCGTTACAGTGTTGAGACGCGCCGTGGAGACAGGCGACGTGGACAGCTTCACTCGGACAGTGTGGGACAACCCCCGCTACCTCGTCGGCTCCGGGGACAACCCCACCATCCTGCAGGTGAGACGCGGGGAGAGACTCGTGGAGAGACGCGGGGAGAGACGCGGGGAGAGACGCGGGGAGAGACACACAGAGAGAGACACACAGAGAGAGAGACACAGAGAGACACAGAGAGAGACACAGAGAGAGAGAGACACAGAGAGACACAGAGAGAGAGACACAGAGAGACACAGAGAGAGACACAGAGAGAGAGAGACACAGAGAGAGAGACACAGAGAGACACAGAGAGAGACACAGAGAGAGAGACACAGAGAGACACAGAGAGAGAGACACAGAGAGACACAGAGAGAGACACAGAGAGAGAGACACAGAGAGACACAGAGAGAGAGACACACACAGAGAGAGACACAGAGAGACACACAGAGATAGAGACACAGAGAGAGAGACACGGGGAGAGACACAGAGAGAGACACACAGAGAGAGAGACACAGAGAGAGACACAGAGAGAGAGACACAGAGAGAGAGACACAGAGAGAGAGACACAGAGAAAGACACAGAGAGGCACACACAGAGAGACACACACAGAGAGAGACAGACACAGAGAGAGACACACACAAAGAGACAGACACAGAGAGACACAGAGAGACACACAGAGAGAGACAGAGAGAGAGAGAGACACAGAGATAGAGACACAGAGAGAGAGACACAGAGACACACACACAGAGAGAGACACAGAGACACACACACACACAGAGACACAGAGACACACACACACACAGAGACACACACAGACGCACACACACAGAGAGACACACAGAGAGACACAGAGAGAGAGACACAGAGAGAGAGAGACACACAGAGAGAGACACAGAGATACACACACACAGAGACACACAGAGACACACACAGACGCACACACACAGAGAGACACAGAGAGAGAGACAGAGAGAGAGAGACACAGAGAGAGAGACACACAGAGAGAGAGACACAGAGAGAGAGACACAGAGATAGAGACACAGAGAGACACACAGAGAGAGACACACACGGAGAGACACAGAGACACACACACAGAGAGAGACACAGAGACACACACACAGAGAGAGACACACAGAGAGAGACACAGAGACACACACAGAGAGAGACACAGAGAGACACAGAGAGAGACACACAGAGAGAGAGACACAGAGAGACACACACAGAGAGAGACACACAGAGACACAGAGAGACACAGAGAGAGAGAGACACACAGAGAGAGACACACAGAGACACAGAGAGAGAGAGACAGACACAGCGAGACACAGAGAGAGACAGCGAGAGAGAGAGACAGAGAGAGAGACACACAGAGAGAGACACACAGAGAGAGACACACAGAGAGACACCGAGAGAGACACACACATAGAGAGACACACATAGAGACACGGGGAGAGACACACAGAGAGACAGAGAGAGAGAGAGAGACAGAGAGACACACACAGAGAGAGACACACATAGAGACACGGGGAGAGACACAGAGAGACACACATAGAGACACACATAGAGACACACAGAGAGACACACAGAGAGACACAGAGAGACACAGAAAGATACAGAGAGAGACACAGAGAGAGAGAGAGACACAAAGAGAGAGACACACAGAGAGAGAGAGAGACACACAGAGAGAGAGACACACAGAGAGAGAGACACACAGAGAGAGAGACACACAGAGAGACACACACACAGAGACACACAGAGAGACACAGAGAGAGACACAGAGAGAGAGACACACACAGAGAGACACACACAGAGAGACACACACAGAGAGACACACACAGAGAGAGACACACACAGAGAGACACACACAGAGAGACACACACAGAGATACACACACAGAGAGACACAGAGAGACACACAGAGA
>NC_133738.1:897303-907303 GCF_048934315.1 Petromyzon marinus
CTAGCCTGGTACAAGAGGTTTAGAGCGTGCACCTGGCCTGGTACAGGAGGTTTAGAGCGTGCACCTAGCCTGGCACGGGAGGTTTAGAGCGTGCACCTAGCCTGGCACGGGAGGTTTAGAGGGTGCACCTAGCCTGGTACAGGAGGTTTAGAGCATGCACCTAGCCTGGCACGGGAGGTTTAGAGCGTGCACCTAGCCTGGTACAAGAGGTTTAGAGCGTGACACCTAGCCTGGTACAGGAGGTTTAGAGCGTGCACCTAGCCTGGTACAAGAGGTTTAGAGCGTGCACCTGGCCTGGTACAGGAGGTTTAGAGGGTGCACCTAGCCTGATACAGGAGGTTTAGAGCGTGCACCTAGCCTGGTACAGGAGGTTTAGAGCGTGTACCTAGCCTGGTACAAGAGGTTTAGAGCGTGCACCTGGCCTGGTACAGGAGGTTTAGAGGGTGCACCTAGCCTGGTACGGGAGGTTTAGAGCGTGCACCTAGCCGGGCACGGGAGGTTTAGAGCGTGCACCTAGCCTGGTACAAGAGGTTTAGAGGGTGCACCTAGCCTGGTACGGGAGGTTTAGAGCGTGCACCTAGCCTGGTACGGGAGGTTTAGAGCGTGCACCTAGCCTGGTACAAGAGGTTTAGAGGGTGCACCTAGCCTGGTACGGGAGGTTTAGAGCGTGCACCTAGCCTGGTACGGGAGGTTTAGAGCGTGCACCTAGCCTGGTACAGGAGGTTTAGAGCGTGCACCTGGCCTGGTACAGGAGGTTTAGAGCGTGCACCTAGCCTGGTACGGGAGGTTTAGAGCGTGCACCTAGCCTGGTACGGGAGGTTTAGAGCGTGCACCTAGCCTGGTACAGGAGGTTTAGAGCGTGCACCTAGCCTGGCACGGGAGGTTTAGAGCGTGCACCTAGCCTGGTACAGGAGGTTTAGAGCGTGCACCTAGCCTGGCACGGGAGGTTTAGAGCGTGCACCTAGCCTGGTACGGGAGGTTTAGAGCGTGCACCTAGCCTGGTACGGGAGGTTTAGAGCGTGCACCTAGCCTGGTACAGGAGGTTTAGAGCGTGCACCTAGCCTGGCACGGGAGGTTTAGAGCGTTCACCTAGCCTGGCACGGGAGGTTTAGAGCGTGCACCTAGCCTGGTACAGGAGGTTTAGAGCGTGCACCTAGCCTGGTACAGGAGGTTTAGAGCGTGCACCTGGCCTGGTACAGGAGGTTTAGAGCGTGCACCTAGCCTGGTACAAGAGGTTTAGAGCGTGCACCTAGCCTGGTACGGGAGGTTTAGAGCGTGCACCTGGCCTGGTACAGGAGGTTTAGAGCGTGCACCTAGCCTGGTACAGGAGGTTTAGAGCGTGCACCTAGCCTGGTACAGGAGGTTTAGAGCGTGCACCTAGCCTGGTACAAGAGGTTTAGAGCGTGCACCTAGCCTGGCACGGGAGGTTTAGAGCGTGCACCTAGCCTGGTACAAGAGGTTTAGAGCGTGCACCTAGCCTGGTACAGGAGGTTTAGAGCGTGCACCTGACCTGGTACGGGAGGTTTAGAGGGTGCACCTAGCCTGGTACGGGAGGTTTAGAGCGTGCACCTGGCCTGGTACGGGAGGTTTAGAGCGTGCACCTAGCCTGGTACGGGAGGTTTAGAGCGTGCACCTAGCCTGGTACAGGAGGTTTAGAGCGTGCACCTAGCCTGGTACAGGAGGTTTAGAGCGTGCACCTGGCCTGGTACGGGAGGTTTAGAGCGTGCACCTAGCCTGGTACGGGAGGTTTAGAGCGTGCACCTAGCCTGGTACAAGAGGTTTAGAGCGTGCACCTGGCCTGGTACGGGAGGTTTAGAGCGTGCACCTAGCCTGGTACAGGAGGTTTAGAGGGTGCACCTAGTCTGGTACAAGAGGTTTAGAGCGTGCACCTAGCCTGGTACAGGAGGTTTAGAGCGTGCACCTAGTCTGGTACAAGAGGTTTAGAGCGTGCACCTAGCCTGGTACAGGAGGTTTAGAGCGTGCACCTAGCCTGGTACGGGAGGTTTAGAGCGTGCACCTGGCCTGGTACGGGAGGTTTAGAGCGTGCACCTAGCCTGGTACAGGAGGTTTAGAGCGTGCACCTAGCCTGGTACGGGAGGTAGAGCGTGCACCTAGCCTGGTACAGGAGGTAGAGCGTGTTCCTGGCCTGCTGCAGGAGATAGAGGGTGCACCTAGCCTGGCACGGGAGACTTCGTGTCTCTGACTCTCACTGTCTCTGTCTCTGTGTGTCTCTGTGTGTGTCTTTGTGTCTCTGTGTGTGTCTGTGTGTTGGTCTCTGTGTCTCTGTGTGTGTCTCTCTGTGTGTCTCTGTGTGTGTCTCTCTGTGTGTCTCTCTGTGTGTCTCTGTGTGTCTCTGCGTGTCTCTGTGTGTGTCTCTGTGTGTGTCTCTGCGTGTCTCTGTGTATCTCTGTGTGTCTCTCTGCGTGTCTCTGTGTGTCTCTATGTGTCTCTGTGTGTGTCTCTGTGTGTGTCTCTGTGTGTGTGTCTCTGTGTGTGTGTCTCTGTGTGTGTCTCTGTGTGTGCGTCTCTGTGTGTGTCTCTGTGTCTCTATGTGTGTCTCTATGTGTGTCTCTGTGTGCGTGTCTGAGTGTCTCTGTGTGTGTCTCTGTGTGTGTCTGTGTGTGTGTGTCTGAGTGTCTCTGTGTGCGTCTCTGTGTGTGTGTGAGTCTGAGTGTCTGTGTGTGTGTGTGGGGAGCGGTAGTGTAGTGGTTAGCGCTACGCTGCGCTATGAACCTGGCGACCCGGGTTCGATTCCCGCTCACGGCCAACACCAGTGACGATTATCTGAACCGGTCCCGGGCCTCCCCTAGGTCGACTCAGCCTCAAATGAGTACCTGGTGCGGTGTGTAAACATTGCCACTAGGGAGACAAAGGCGGTCGGGCGTGGTGCTGGCCACCCACCCCCTCGTGTACCGTTACCGGCCTTTATAGGTGCTCGCTAACAGCACTTGCCCCTACAGTCTGTTAAGGCTATATGGGGGATCTTTGTCTTTGATCTTTGTGTCTCTGTGTGTGTCTCTGTGTGTGTGTGCGTCTCTGTGTGTGTCTCTGTGTGTGTGTGCGTCTCTGTGTGTGTCTCTGTGTGTCTGTGTGTGTCTCTGTGTGCGTGTCTGAGTGTCTCTGTGTGTGTCTGTGTGTGTGTGTCTGAGTGTCTCTGTGTGTGTCTCTGTGTGCGTCTCTGTGTGTGTCTCTGTGTGTGTCTCTGTGTGTGTCTCTGTGTGTATGTTTGTGTGCGTGTCTGTGTGTCTCTGTGTGTGTGTGAGTCTGAGTGTCTCTGTGTGTGTCTCTGTGTGTGTGTCTCTGTGTGTGTGTCTCTGTGTGTGTGTGAGTCTGAGTGTCTCTGTGTCTGTGTGTGTGTGAGTCTGAGTGTCTCTGTGTGTGTGTGTGTCTCTGTGTGTATGTGCGTCTCTGTGTGTGTCTCTGTGTGTGTCTCTCTGTGTCTCTGTGTGTGTCTCTGTGTGCGTGTCTGAGTGTCTCTGTGTGCGTGTCTGAGTGTCTCTGTGTGTGTCTCTGTGTGTGTCTCTGTGTTTGTGTGTCTGAGTGTCTCTGTGTGTGTCTCTGTGTGTGTGTCTCTGTGTGTGTCTCTGTGTGTGTGTGAGTCTGAGTGTCTCTGTGTCTGTGTGTGTGTGTCTCTGTGTGTGTCTCTGTGTGTGTGTGCGTCTCTGTGTGTATCTGTGTGTGTGTCTCTCTGTGTCTCTGTGTGTGTCTCTGTGTGCGTGTCTGAGTGTCTCTGTGTGTGTCTCTGTGTGTGTCTGAGTGTCTCTGTGTGTGTCTCTATATGTGTCTCTGTGTTTGTCTCTGTGTGTCTCTGTGTGCGTGTCTGTGTGTCTGTGTGTGCGTGTCTCTATGAGTGGGTGTCTCTGTGTCTCTGTGTGTCTCTGTGTGCGTGTCTGAGTGTCTCTGTGTGTGTCTGTGTGTCTCTATGAGTGGGTGTCTCTGTGTGTCTCTGTGTGCGTGTCTGTGTGTGTCTCTGTGTGTGTGTCTCTGTGTGTGTGTCTCTATGAGTGGGTGTCTCTGTGTCTCTGTGTGCGTGTCTGTGTGTGTCTGTGTGTCTGTGTTTATCTGTGTCTCTGTGTGTGTCTGTGTGTGTCTGTGTGTCTCTGTGTGTCTCTGTGTGTGTCTCTATGAGTGGGTGTCTCTGTGTGTGTCTCTATGAGTGGGTGTCTCTGTGTGTGTCTGAGTGTCTTTGTGTGTCTCTGTGTGTCTCTGTGTGTTTCTCTGTGTGTGTCTCTATGAGTGGGTGTCTCTGTGTGTCTCTGTGTGTGTGTCTGAGTGTCTCTGTGTGTGTCTGAGTGTCTCTGTGTGTCTCTGTGTGTGTCTCTGTGTGTGTGTCTCTGTGTGTGTCTCTATGAGTGGGTGTCTCTGTGTCTCTGTGTGTATCTCTGTGTGTGTCTGTGTGTGTCTGTCTCTGTGTCTGTCTCTGTGTCTGTCTCTGTGTGTGTCTCTGTGTGTGTCTCTGTGTGTCTCTGTCTCTGTGTGTCTCTCTGTATCTCTCTGTGTGTCTCTGTGTGTGTCTTCATGTGTCTCTGTGTGTTTCTGTGTGTCTCTGTGTGTCTCTGTGTGTGGGTGTCTCTGTGTGTGTCTGAGTGTCTCTGTGTGTCTCTGTGTGTTTCTCTGTGTGTGTCTCTATGAGTGGGTGTCTCTGTGTGTCTCTGTGTGTGTGTCTGAGTGTCTCTGTGTGTGTCTGAGTGTCTCTGTGTGTCTCTGTGTGTCTGCAGGCTTGCGACTCCCCGCTGCACTTTGCCTGCAAGTTCGGCCACGCTGGCGTGGTCCGAGTTTTGGCTTCTCACCCGGCAACCGACATCAGCCGGCCCAACCGTGATGGGCTCACTCCATCACAGGTACCATCATCATCACCCACATCACCATCATCATCACCACCATCACCATCATCACCATCATCACCATCACCATCATCACCATCATCACCATCATCACCATCACCCACATCACCATCATCACCATCATCACCATCACCACCATCACCATCATCACCATCATCACCATCATCATCATCACCATCATCATCATCACCACCATCACCATCATCACCATCACCACCATCACCACCATCACCATCATCACCATCATCACCATCATCATCACCACCATCATCATCACCACCATCACCATCATCACCATCATCACCATCATCACCATCACCACCATCACCATCATCACCATCATCACCATCATCACCATCACCCACATCACCATCATCACCATCATCACCATCACCACCATCACCA
The DNA here is from genome assembly GCF_048934315.1 of Petromyzon marinus. Taxonomy (NCBI): domain Eukaryota; kingdom Metazoa; phylum Chordata; class Hyperoartia; order Petromyzontiformes; family Petromyzontidae; genus Petromyzon; species Petromyzon marinus. The sequence continues at coordinate 902,553 of NC_133738.1, forward strand.
TCATCACCATCATCACCATCATCATCATCACCACCATCACCATCATCACCATCACCACCATCACCACCATCACCATCATCACCACCATCATCACCATCATCACCATCATCATCACCACCATCACCATCATCATCACCACCATCACCATCATCACCATCATCACCATCACCCACATCACCATCACCCACATCACCCACATCACAATCACCCACATCACCCACATCACCATCACCATAACCCACATCATAACCATCATCACCACCATCACCCACATCACCATCACCCACATCACCATCACCATCACCACCATCATCACCATCATCACCATCATCATCACCATCATCATCACCACCATCACCATCATCACCATCATCACCATCACCATCATCACCATCATCACCATCATCACCATCACCCACATCACCATCATCACCATCATCACCATCACCACCATCACCATCATCACCATCATCACCATCATCATCATCACCATCATCATCATCACCACCATCACCATCATCACCATCACCACCATCACCACCATCACCATCATCACCATCATCACCATCATCATCACCACCATCATCATCACCACCATCACCATCATCACCATCATCACCATCACCACCATCACCATCATCACCATCATCACCATCATCACCATCACCATCATCACCATCATCACCATCACCACCATCACCATCATCACCATCATCACCATCATCATCATCACCACCATCACCATCATCACCATCACCACCATCACCACCATCACCATCATCACCATCATCACCACCATCATCACCATCATCACCATCATCATCACCACCATCACCATCATCATCACCACCATCACCATCATCACCATCATCACCATCACCCACATCACCATCACCCACATCACCCACATCACAATCACCCACATCACCCACATCACCATCACCATAACCCACATCATAACCATCATCACCACCATCACCCACATCACCATCACCCACATCACCATCACCATCACCACCATCATCACCATCATCACCATCATCATCACCACCATCACCATCATCACCATCACCATCATCATCACCACCATCACCATCATCATCACCATCATCATCACCATCACCCACATCACCCACATCATCACCATCATCATCACCACCATCACCCACATCACCCACATCACCCACATCACCATAACCCACATCATCACCATCATCATCACCATCACACACATCACCCACATCACCCACATCACCATCATCATCACCATCACCACCATCATCACCACCATCACCACGATCACCCACATCACCATCACCCATATCACCATCACCCACATCATTACCATCATCACCATCACCCACATCACCATCACCCATATCATCATCACCATCAGCCACATCATCACCATCATCATCACCACCACCATCATCACCATCATTACTATCATCACCACCATCATTACTATCATCACCATCACTACCATCACTACCATTACCACCACCATCATCACCATCATCACCATCATCACCATCACCACCATCACTACCATCACCACCACCATCATCACCATCATTATCACCACCATCACCATCATCACCATCATCACCATCACCCACATCACCATCACCACCACCATCACCACCATCATCACCATCACCCACATCACCATCACCACCACCATCATCACCATCATCACCATCACCACCATCACTACCATTACCACCACCATCATCACCATCATCACCATCACCACCATCACTACCATCACCACCATCATTATCATCACCATCATCACCATCACCCACATCACCATCACCACCACCATCACCACCATCATCACCATCACCCACATCACCATCACCACCACCATCACCACCATCATCACCATCACCCACATTACCATCACCACCACCATCATCATCACCATCATCACCATCACCACCATCACCACCATCATCACCATCACCACCATCACCACCATCATCATGACTATCATCATTGTTGTTGTTGATGTGTGTGGTTGTTGTTGTTGATGTGTGTGGTTGTTGTTGTTGATGTGTGTGGTGGTTGTTGTTGATGTGTGTGGTGGTTGTTGTTGATGTGTGTGGTTGTTGTTGTTGTTGTGTGTGGTGGTTGTTGTTGTTGTGTGGTGGTTGTTGTGTGTGGTGGTTGTTGTTGTTGTTGTGTGTGGTGGTTGTTGTTGTTGTGTGTGGTGGTTGTTGATGTGTGTGGTGGTTGTTGTTGTTGTGTGTGGTGGTTGTTGTGTGTGTGGTGGTTGTTGTTGTTGTGTGGTGGTTGTTGTTGTTGTTGTTGTGTGTGGTGGTTGTTGTGTGTGGTGGTTGTTGTTGTTGTGTGTGGTGGTTGTTGTTGTTGTGTGTGGTGGTTGTTGTTGTGTGTGGTGGTTGTTGTTGATGTGTGTGGTTGTTGTTGTTGTTGATGTGTGTGGTGGTTGTTGTGTGTGGTGGTTGTTGTTGTTGTGTGTGGTGGTTGTTGTTGTGTGTGGTGGTTGTTGTTGTGTGTGGTGGTTGTTGTTGATGTGTGTGGTGGTTGTTGTTGTTGTTGTGTCTGGTGGTTGTTGTTGTGTGTGGTGGTTGTTGATGTGTGTGGTGGTTGTTGTTGTTGTGTGTGGTGGTTGTTGTTGTGTGTGGTGGTTGTTGATGTGTGTGGTGGTTGTTGTTGTTGTTGTTGTGTGTGGTGGTTGTTGTTGTGTGTGGTGGTTGTTGTTGTTGTGTGTGGTGGTTGTTGTTGTTGTGTGTGGTGGTTGTTGATGTGTGTGGTGGTTGTTGTTGTGTGTGGTGGTTGTTGTTGTGTGTGGTGGTTGTTGTTGTGTGTGGTGGTTGATGTTGATGTGTGTGGTGGTTGTTGTTGTTGTGTGTGGTGGTTGTTGTTGTTGATGTGTGGTTGTTGTTGTGTGGTGGTTGTTGTTGTGTGTGATGGTTGTTGTTGTTGTGTGGTGGTTGTTGTTGTTGTGTGGTGGTTGTTGTTGTTGTGTGTGGTGGTTGTTGTTGATGTGTCTGGTGGTTGTTGTTGTTGTGTGTGGTGGTTGTTGTTGTTGTTGTTGTGTGTGGTGGTTGTTGTTGATGTGTCTGGTGGTTGTTGTTGTGTGTGGTGGTTGTTGTTGATGTGTCTGGTGGTTGTTGTTGTTGTGTGTGGTAGTTGTTGTTGATGTGTGTGGTGGTTGTTGTTGTTGTGTGTGGTGGTTGTTGTTGTTGTGTGTGGTGGTTGTTGTTGTTGTGTGTGGTGGTTGTTGTTGATGTGTGTGGTGGTTGTTGTTGATGTTGTTTAGTTGTGTGTGGTGGTTGTTGTTGTTGTTGTTGTTGTGTGGTGGTTGTTGTGTGTGGTGGTTGTTGTGTGTGATGGTTGTTGTTGTTGTTGTTGTGTGGTGGTTGTTGTTGTTGTGTGGTGGTTGTTGTTGTTGTGTGTGGTGGTTGTTGTTGATGTGTCTGGTGGTTGTTGTTGTTGTGTGTGGTGGTTGTTGTTGTTGTTGTGTGTGGTGGTTGTTGTTGATGTGTCTGGTGGTTGTTGTTGTTGTTGTGTGTGGTGGTTGTTGTTGATGTGTCTGGTGGTTGTTGTTGTGTGTGGTGGTTGTTGTTGATGTGTGTGGTGGTTGTTGTTGTTGTGTGTGGTGGTTGTTGATGTTGTGTGTGTGGTGGTTGTTGATGTTGTGTGTGTGGTGGTTGTTGTTGTGTGTGGTGGTTGTTGTTGTTGTTGTGTGTGGTGGTTGTTGTTGTTGTGTGTGGTGGTTGTTGTTGATGTGTGTGGTGGTTGTTGTTGATGTTGTTTAGTTGTGTGTGGTGGTTGTTGTTGTTGTTGTGTGGTGGTTGTTGTGTGTGGTGGTTGTTGTTGATGTGTGTGGTGGTTGTTGTTGTGTGGTGGTTGTTGTTGTGTGGTGGTTGTTGTTGTTGTGTGTGGTGGTTGTTTTTGTTGTTGTTGTGTAGTGGTTGTTGTTGATGTGTGTGTGGTTGTTGTTGTGTGGTGGTTGTTGTTGTTGTGTGTGGTGGTTGTTGTTGTTGTGTGTGGTGGTTGTTGTTGTTGTGTGTGGTGGTTGTTGTTGATGTGTGTGGTGGTTGTTGTGTGTGGTGGTTGTTGTTGTTGTTCCGTGCAGGTGATCTGTGACCGCAGTGCGGTGAAGACGGCAGAGCTGAAGGCCAAGATCCTCAGCTACCTGGAGAGTACGCAGCAGCAACAACCACACACAACAACAACCACGCACAGACACACACAGACACACACACAGACACACACACACAGACACACACACACAGACACACACACACACAGACACACACAGACACACACATACACACACAAACACTAACCGCCCTCTACACCACGTGACAGACACACAACAACAACCGCCATTCACCACTAAGTGGCGGTGACGTCACCACGACGCTTGTGCCAGGCCATGTGCACCCTGAGGCTATCACGTGAAGTGTCGAACGCCCGCTGGCAGGAGGTCACGGGGCAGACCCAGGTGCCACGGGTCGACTGACTGAGATGACTGGCTGATGCACCACCTGTGCCCCTTACTGTGCCAACCTGCTGTGCTTTAGCCACCTGGCGCTCCGCTCGTTGTTCTGAGCGTCGCCCCTCCGCCCTCCGTTGTTGTTGGAGGGCGACTGCCTCCAACTGCCCAATAGCATCCTTCACGAGCCTCCTCCACAGAGGCCAATCTTGACACCGCTGGTACCAGTCATCGGCAAGTCCACTCAGCTCCACGTCCTCCTGTACCACATCACTCCATC
>NC_133738.1:914803-957303 GCF_048934315.1 Petromyzon marinus
TCTCTGTGTCTCTCTCTGTGTCTCACTCTGTGCAGGCCCTTGAGCTGCGTAGGCTGTGGCGAATCTCCCCGTGTCTCTCTCTGTGTCTCTCTCAGTGTCTCTCCCCGTGTCTCTCTCCCCCGTGTCTCTCTCCCCGTGTCTCTCTCTGTGCAGGCCCTTGAGCTGCGTAGGCTGTGGCGAGTCTCCCCGTGTCTCTCTCCCCCGTGTCTCTGTGTCTCTCTCCCCTGTGTCTCTCTCCCCGTGTCTCTCTCAGTGTCTCTCTCCACGTGTCTCTCTCAGTGTCTCTCTGTGTCTCTCTCTGTGCAGGCCCTTGAGCTGCGTAGGCTGTGGCGAGTCTCCCCGAGGAACCACACGTTACTCAATGCCATCAACTCTGATCCCGAGCGGGGTCCAGAGCACGTGGGCAGGTGAGGAGACGCTCACCACACACACACTCACCACACACGCTCACCACACACGCTCACCACACACACGCTCACCACACACACGCTCACCACACACACGCTCACCACACACGCTCACCACACACGCTCACCACACACACACTCTCACCACACACACGCTCACACACGCTCACCACACACACGCTCACCACACACACACGCTCACCACACACACACGCTCACCACACACACTCACCACACACACGCTCACCACACACACACGCTCACCACACACACGCTCAGCACACACACACGCTCACCACACACGCGCTCACCACACACACGCTCACCACACACACACTCACCACACACGCTCACCACACACACGCTCACCACACACACACGCTCAGCACACACACGCTCACCACACACACTCACCACACACACACGCTCACCACACACACGCTCACCACACACACGCTCACCACACACACGCTCACCACACACACGCTCACCACACACACACGCTCACCACACACGCTCACCACACACACGCTCACCACACACACACGCTCACCACACACGCTCACCACACACACGCTCACCACACACACGCTCACCACACACGCTCAGCACACACACTCACCACACACACGCTCACCACACACACCACACACACACACACACGCTCACCACACACACGCTCACCACACACGCTCACCACACACACACGGTCACCACACACACGCTCACCACACACACACTCACCACACACACGCTCACCACACACACACGCTCACCACACACACGCTCACCACACACACGCTCACCACACACACGCTCACCACACACACGCTCACCACACACACGCTCACCACACACACGCTCACCACACACACACTCACCACACACACGCTCACCACACACGCTCACCACACACACGCTCACCACACACACGCTCACCACACACACGCTCACCACACACACGCTCACCACACACGCTCACCACACACGCTCACCACACACACGCTCACCACACACGCTCACCACACACACGCTCACCACACACGCTCACCACACACACACGCTCACCACACACGCGCTCACCACACACACGCTCACCACACACGCTCACCACACACACGCTCACCACACACACGCTCACCACACACACACGCTCACCACACACACGCTCACCACACACACGCTCACCACACACACGCTCACCACACACACACGCTCACCACACACACGCTCACCACACACGCTCACCACACACACGCTCACCACACACACGCGCTCACCACACACACGCTCACCACACACACCACACACACGCTCACCACACACACGCTCACCACACACGCTCACCACACACACGCTCACCACACACACACGCTCACCACACACACGCTCACCACACACACGCTCACCACACACGCTCACCACACACACGCTCACCACACACACACGCTCACCACACACACACGCTCACCACACACACGCTCACCACACACACGCTCACCACACACACACGCTCACCACACACACACGCTCACCACACACACGCTCACCACACACACGCTCACCACACACACACTCACCACACACACGCTCACCACACACACGCTCACCACACACACGCTCACCACACACGCTCACCACACACACGCTCACCACACACACGCTCACCACACACACGCTCACCACACACACGCTCACCACACACACACACTCACCACACACACGCTCACCACACACGCTCACCACACACACACGCTCACCACACACGCTCACCACACACGCTCACCACACACACGCTCACCACACACGCTCACCACACACACACGCTCACCACACACACGCTCACCACACACACGCTCACCACACACACGCTCACCACACACACTCACCACACACACGCTCACCACACACACGCTCACCACACACACACGCTCACCACACACACGCTCACCACACACGCTCACCACACACACACTCACCACACACACGCTCACCACACACGCTCACCACACACACACGCTCACCACACACACACGCTCACCACACACACACGCTCACCACACACACACTCACCACACACACGCTCACCACACACACACACTCACCACACACACGCTCACCACACACACGCTCACCACACACGCTCACCACACACACACGCTCACCACACACACACGCTCACCACACACACACTCACCACACACACACTCACCACACACACGCTCACCACACACACACGCTCACCACACACACGCTCACCACACACACGCTCACCACACACACGCTCACCACACACACACTCACCACACACACGCTCACCACACACACTCACCACACACACGCTCACCACACACACGCTCACCACACACACTCACCACACACACACTCACCACACACACACTCACCACACACACGCTCACCACACACAAGCTCACCACACACACGCTCACCACACACACGCTCACCACACACACGCTCACCACACACGCTCACCACACACACGCTCACCACACACACGCTCACCACACACACGCTCACCACACACACGCTCACCACACACACACTCACCACACACACGCTCACCACACACACGCTCACCACACACACGCTCACCACACACACGCTCACCACACACACACTCACCACACACACACTCACCACACACACACTCAGCACACACACGCTCACCACACACACGCTCACCACACACACGCTCACCACACACACGCTCACCACACACGCTCACCACACACACACTCACCACACACACGCTCACCACACACACGCTCACCACACACACACGCTCACCACACACACACGCTCACCACACACGCGCTCAGCCCACACACACGCTCACCACACACACGCTCACCACACACGCTCACCACACACACGCTCACCACACACACTCACCACACACGCTCACCACACACACACGCTCACCACACACACGCTCACCACACACACGCTCACCACACACAAGCTCACCACACACACGCTCACCACACACACGCTCACCACACACACGCTCACCACACACACTCACCACACACACTCACCACACACACGCTCACCACACACACGCTCACCACACACACGCTCACCACACACACGCTCACCACACACACACGCTCACCACACACGCTCACCACACACGCTCAGCACACACACGCTCACCACACACACTCACCACACACACACTCACCACACACACGCTCACCACACACACACGCTCACCACACACACACGCTCACCACACACACACGCTCACCACACACACACGCTCACCACACACGCTCACCACACACACGCTCACCACACACACATGCTCACCACACACGCTCACCACACACACGCTCACCACACACACGCTCACCACACACACGCTCACCCCAAACACGCTCACCCACTTACCCAGACGCTCACCCACACGCTCACCCACCCGCTCACCAGACGCTCACCCACACGCTCGCCCACCCGCTCACCCACACGCTCACCCACCCGCTCACCCACCCGCTCACCCACACGCTCACCCACCCGCTCACCCACCCGCTCACCCACACGCTCACCTTTGCCTCTCCCCAGTGCTAGCGATGTTTACTACACTTCACCGCTGCAACAGATACACACACACTAACACACATACACATCTGTGTGTGTGTGTTAGTGTGTGTGTACGTGTGTTAGTGTGTGTGTACGTGTGTTAGTGTGTGTGTACGTGTGTTAGTGTGTGTGTGTGTGTGTACAACCCCCTACCTCCTCGCGGTGCCGGACGTGCAACTCTGTCGTGGACAGTGCTGTGGGGGGAGGGCCAATTCCGATTGGCTCCTCCCCTCATGGCGTCTGTGTCCACCACAGTGGCTAAACGAGGGCTCTGGATGGGTGCGAGGAGCTGGTAACCCCTCCACCTTCAATTAATTACCACTAAACCACGAGTTAAACTGAAATATATAACAAATAAGTTTGTGCCGGAGGCCCCGGGGAAACAGGCGTCTATGACGTCTCCTGGCCAAACCCCATTTGGCGGAGCCAGGAGATTGAATCTCTACCCTCGGGGCTCCTCCAGAAACAACGAAAAGCCACTACGGGTGGCCACGTGGAATGTTCGAACGCTCACTGCGGAGGAGAGGCCGCCACTACTCTGTCGGGAGCTGGACCGGTACCGCCTGGATCTCTGCGGCATTCAGGAGGTCCGGTGGACCGGCTCTGGCTCCTGCCACCATGAGGGTGGACAGTCCTCTACTCGGGGCAGCAGACTGCCAAACAACAGGGTGTGGCTCTTCTTTTGAACAAAAGAATAAAGGGGGTGTGGGAGCGTGGCGGTGAGGTGTGGGAAGCTGTAAGCCCCAGGCTACTTTGGGCTCGCCTTCCCATCAACCGGAGGCGAGGAGTGGTGGTCGTGGTTACTTATGCCCCCACCGAAGACGAACATCTGTGGAGGGATGCAGGCAAAGCCGATGAGTCAGATGCCTTCTATGACTTCCTGTCACAGGTGCTGGCTAAAGTGGCACCTCGGGATAGAGTCATCATATTGGGTGACTTCAATGCCCGAGTTGGTCATGATGCTGGCACCTGGTCTGGGGTGGTGGAGGGCATGGGCCAGATCAGCTCTATAACAACGGTAGGAGGCTGCAGCCCATGGGCTTGTAATTACCAACACGCTGTTCCGGCATCGGCGCATCCACACAACATCATGGATGCATGCCGGGTCCAAACAAGAACATCTGCTGGACTACATAGTGACGGACCAGCGGATGCGAGCCCTTGTCCTTGACACCAGGACGTACCGTGGAGCTGATCTGCCCTCTGACCATCGACTAGTCATCTGTAAGATGCGCCTGCCATTCTTCCACTCCGGTGGTGGGTGTACACCCAGGACCCCATTCCAACCTAATGTGGCCTGTTCTCAGTTATCTGATGAAAGTTGCAAGCGAGAATTTCATCATCGCCTGCGGCTGGGGTTGGCATCGTCCCCCACTCCTGATGTCGAGGGTAAATGGGCGAGGTTTAGAACTGACTCATTCAGCTGCAATGGCTGCTTTGGGTACGCGGTCCAGACCTCCCCAGAGACCCTGGCTGACAGAGGAGGTGTTCAGGATGGTTGAGAAAAAGCGACAGGCCTACTGTCATCGGCTACAGAATCCCACGTCAGAGAATGAGGAGGCTTACCGCAGCCTTCGCTCGGAGGTTCGGAGAGCCGTGAGGCGCTGCAAGGATGGGTGGTGGTCGCAGGTTGCTGAGAAGATGGAGTCTGCCTCAGTGGCCCGCAATCACAAATCCCTATTTAACTCCATCAAAAAAGTAACCTGCAGCGCCACACCTATTACCATCATTAGGGGAAAAAACGGTCATCCAATCTCCGACCCCCAGGAACAGGTTTGCAGATTTGCTGAGCATTTCTGTGACGTCCTGGGAGAGGGGAAATCCCTCAGCCTGGATAACAACGTGGGACAAAGTGGGGATGACCCTGCTGAGGCTGCGGTGCCTCAAATATTGGAAGAAGTCACCCCCTGTGAGTGGCTGCCTGAGGTGCCATCTGTTGAGGAAGTACTGAAGGCGATCCGGAGTCTGAGACCAGGAAAAGCACCGGGCAGAGATGATCTCCCAAGCGAAATGCTGAGGGAGGGTGGAGTTTGTGCACAGACTGCCCTACATGACATCATAATAACAGTCTGGACCACTGGACGGGTCCGCAGGATTGGAAGGATGCCCTGGTGGTCCCCCTCTTTAAGAAGGGGGACCGCACAGACTGTAACAACTACAGGGGCATCTCACTCCTCAGTGTGCCGGAAAAGGTCCTGGCAAGGATTATTCAACATCGCCTTGCTAGGCACGCTGAGGAGAGGCTTGCGGAGCCCCAATGTGGTTTCGGAAAAGGTGGTCCTGCACAGATGCCATATTTTCTGTCCGTCTGCTACAGCAGAGGTGTAGGTAATGCCAACAAGACCTACATCTCTGCTTTATTAACCTGGTCAGGGCCTATGATGCCATCAGTAGGCCTGGGCTCTGGGTTGTTCTTCGTGCTTTTGGAGTCCCTGACCCTCTGCTCACGATCATTAAGGACCTTCTTGATGGTGAGCGGGCCCGAGTAAAACTACGTGGCCAGGAGTCGGAGCCATTCCCTGTACACCTTGGGGTGCGACAGGGATGTCCTCTGGCTCCCACATTATTTAACATCTCTTTTGACCACGTAGTTCGTGAAGCCTTCAATAGCTGTACCGGGGGAATCTCTATTTGGTACATATATAATGGGAGGCTGATTGATGCCCGGGTGCGGTCAAGGGATTGCTCCTTATTGCTCAACCACATTATGTATGCCGATGATCTGGTAATCGCTGCTCACTCAGAGGAGGAGTTGGAGACGCTGCTGCTGAGACTGGAGAGTGCCACTAAGAGATGGGGCCTTACCATCAGCCCCACCAAAACTAAGCACCTGCCTGGGTATTTTGTACCATCGGGCACTCCACCCCCACAACTCCCAATCGGTTGATGGGGCAATTGTGGAGAGAGTGGAGAGTTTCCCATACCTGGGCAGTGTGCTTGTGACCGGCTCCAGTTTAACAGCAGAGGTCTCACTTCGAATCAGTCGAGCGGCAATATCTTTTCATCGGTTGCGTAACGCTGTGTGGAAGCTACCTGGTCTGTCGCTCCGCACTAAGCTTCAGTTCTTCTCGGCCACGGTGATTCCCTCCTCTACGCTTGCGAAACGTGGACCCCCCTAATGGAACATCTTTTCCGGTTAGAAACATTTAGGCTAGCCTGCCTACGATCCATCCTGGGTTTAACCAGACTGGATTGTGTGAGGAGCTCACAAATCCTTGAAAGATCTGGGCAAGGTCCCATCGGTGAGCTCCTCCGGCAGGCAAGGCTGCGTTGGCTGGGTCATGTAGCCCGCAGTCACCCTCCCACAACAACGGAGGGTGACTGCGGGCTACATGACCCAGCCAACCCTCCCACAACAACGGAGGGCGGAGGAGCGACGCTCACAACAACGAGCGGAGCGCCGGGTGGCTAAAGCACAGCAGGTTGGCACAGTAGGGGGCACAGGTGGTGCGTCAGCCAGTCATCTCAGTCAGTCGACCCGTGGCACCTGGGTCTGCCCCGTGACCTGCCAGCGGGCGTTCGACACTTCACGTGGCTTCAAGGTGCAAGCATCGTGGTGACGTCACCACCACTTAGTGTCGAATGGCGGTTGTTGTTGTTGGTGTGCGTGTGTGTGTCTGTGTACGTGTGTGGTGTACGTGTGTGTGGTGTACGTGTGTGTGGTGTACGTGTGTGTGGTGTACGTGTGTGTGGTGTACGTGTGTGTGGTGTACGTGTGTGTGGTGTGTGTGTGTGTGTCTGTGGTGTGCGTGTTAGTGTGTGTGTACGTGTGTGTATATGTGTGTGTGTGTGTGGTGTGCGTGTTAGTGTGTGTGTACGTGTGTGTACGTGTCCGTGTGTGCCACCCACCCCCTCTGTGTGTGCCACAGTGCCGATAGCCTTCGTAGGCACTGCTGCCGCTCGCTAGCTAACAGCACTTGCCCCCACAGTCTGATGAAGGCTACGCCGGGGGGTTCTTTTGCCTTTGTAGGTGCCTGGCCCACTCTCTAGGCCTCGCCTGGTCCGAGTACTGGGACTTCCTCGGAACCTTTCTGGACCTCGGCTCGGCCGAGGGACTCGCCACTTTGGAGGCTTATCTCCGTGGCAACCGGCGTGGCAACGGTAAGCCGGCCATCGGCAACCGGCAAACCGGCATCGCCACGGCAACCGCACTGCACCGTAGACTCAGCACTGCACCATAGACTCAACACTGCACCATAGACTCAACACTGCTCCATAGACTCAGCACTGCACCATAGACTCGGCACTGCACCATAGACTCAGCACTGCACCATAGACTCAGCACTGCACCATGGACTCATCACTGCACCATAGACTCAGCACTGCACCATAGACTCAACACTGCACCATAGACTCAGCACTGCACCATAGACTCAACACTGCACTATACACTCAACACTGCACCATAGACTCAGCACTGCCCCATAGACTCATCACTGCACCATAGACTCAGCACTGCACCATAGACTCAACACTGCACCATAGACTCAACGCTGCACCATAGACTCAACACTGCACCATAGACTCAACACTGCACCATAGACTCAACACTGCACCATAGACTCAGCACTGTACTATAGACTCAGCACTGCACCATAGACTCAGCACTGCACCATAGACTCAACACTGCACCATAGACTCAACACTGCACCATAGACTCAGCACTGCACCATAGACTCAGCACTGCACCATAGACTCAGCACTGCACCATAGACTCAACACTGCACCATAGACTCAACACTGCACCATAGACTCAACACTGCACCATAGACTCAGCACTGCACCATAGACTCAGCACTGCACCATAGACTCAACACTGCCCCATAGACTCAACACTGCACCACAGACTCAACACTGCACCACAGACTCAGCACTGCACCATAGACTCAACACTGCACCTCAGACTCAGCACTGCACCATAGACTCAACACTGCACCATAGACTCAGCACTGCACCGTAGACTCAGCACTGCACCATAGACTCAACACTGCAACATACACTCAACACTGCACCATAGACTCAGCACTGCCCCATAGACTTAGCACTGCACCATAGACTCAGCACTGCACCATAGACTCAGCACTGCACCATAGACTCAGCACTGCACCATAGACTCAACACTGCACCACAGACTCAACACTGCACCACAGACTCAGCACTGCACCATAGACTCAACACTGCACCTCAGACTCAGCACTGCACCATAGACTCAACACTGCACCATAGACTAGTCCTCAGCAAGGTAAGGTAAAAGGTAAAAACAACGAGCCTACCTTTACCCTACCTTTCACCTTACCCCAAATACAATCACTCTACCCTTCAGCAGGTAAGGTAAAAGGTTAAAAACAACTAGCCTACCTTTACCCTACCTTTTACCGTTACCCCATACAAACTACCCGATTACAGGGTAATTACTGTGGTTATTACTACAACACATGAACAAGGTTTGTAACAGGTAAAGCGCTTAATTAATATAGATTACTCTCGATTATTCCAATTTTACACGCTTGTTGTAGTTGTTGTGTCCTCAAATATTGTAACTCAATTTCAACCCACTACTTCCCAATGTGGTTTCGACGGCGAACGTGGTTCTGCTTAAATTTTGATTCGAAGCTTTCGTGACTGCGGTAATTCATATTCTTGGCTCTTTCGGTAAAGTCACGTTGAAGGGAAACAATGAAATAATAAAATACAACATATAAAACAATAAAAATTCTCACGACGTTTCGACCATAACACAAACGGTCGTCATCAGGTGTGATGATGACCGTTTGTGTGATGATGACCGTTTGTGTTATGGTCGAAACGTCGTGATAATTTTTATTGTTTTATATGTATTTTATTGTTTCCCTTCAGGTGTGATGATGACCGTTTGTGTGATGATGACCGTTTGTGTTATGGTCGAAACGTCGTGATAATTTTTATTGTTTTATATGTATTTTATTATTTTATTGTTTCCCTTCAGGTGTGATGATGACCGTTTGTGTGATGATGACCGTTTGTGTTACGGTCGAAACGTCGTGAGAATTTTTATTGTTTTATATGTATTTTATTATTTTATTGTTTCCCTTCAACGTGACTTTACCGAAAGAGCTAACAATTTGGTTATACTTACGTCATAGTGATGACAGTGCTATATTACGTCGTTAAAAATAAACGAAAAAATATTTGTAAACATTCCCTTTGACACGTTACCTTTCGGCTTGGGTCTTAATTGCCCACGCTCAACAGACGTTGGCTGCGATTGGCCACGGGGCGAGCTTCCGGGCCACTTCCTGGAGTCGTGGAGTTTCTTACATTGCTCGCGCGTTTGATAAAAGCGTGTTTTTGTTAAAAAAAAGTTTTTAACCAAAATATTACTTTTGATTTAAAGCTTTCGTGACTGCAGTAATTCATATTCTTAGTTTTTTCGGTAAAGTCACGTTGAAGAGAAACAACAAAATAACAAAAAATATATATATTTTGTTGAAGAGAAACAACAAAATAACAATATATATATTTTGTTATTTTGTTGTTTCTCTTCAACGTGATTTTACTGAAAAAACTAAGAATATAAAATATTACTTGTTAAATGGAGGCCACGGACTTTGCCACGGAGCTTTCAGCGGTAAACAAGGGCACCGTATTTACCGGGTTAACGTTTCGCGCTGTTTCTAGCGGTAAACAAGGCACCGTATTTACCGGGTTAACGCTTCACCGCTGTTTCTAGCGGTGAACAAGGGCACCGTATTTACCGGGTTAACGCTTGGCGCTGTTTCTAGCGGTGAACAAGGGCACCGTATTTTACCGGGTTAACGCTTCACCGCTGTTTCTAGCGGTGAACCAGGGCACCGTATTTACCGGGTTAACGCTTGGCGCTGTTTCTAGCGGTGAACAAGGGCACCGTATTCACCGGGTTAACGCTTGGCGCTGTTTCTAGCGGTGAACAAGGGCACCGTATTTTACCGGGTTAACGCTTCACCGCTGTTTCTAGCGGTGAACCAGGGCACCGTATTTACCGGGTTAACGCTTGGCGCTGTTTCTAGCGGTGAACAAGGGCACCGTATTCACCGGGTTAACGCTTGGCGCTGTTTCTAGCGGTGAACAAGGGCACCGTATTTTACCGGGTTAACGCTTCGCGCTACCTTTACCCTACCGGGTAATTAGACCGAGCTGCCTTTACCCTACCCTTTACCCCTTGACATGTCGACACCTTTACCTTTAACCCGGTAAAAAGGGTAAATGACCTCACCTCGCCGAGGCCTACGTGAAGTGCACAAACCACATCGGATCGTCGTCATCGTCGTCGTCGTCGTCATCAATGACGCCCTTTGCCGCGTGCGGAAGACTCCTTCGCAGGCAACGGCGGTTCTCCATGGACAACATCATCATCATCAGCAGCAGCATCATCATCAGCAGCAGCATCAGCAGCAGCAGCAGCAGCAGCGGCAGCGTCGCCACCGCGATCGGGCGTGGAGCGACCGGGCAGGAAACGTTCCGTCGCGACCAACCTCACCGACACATTCAACAAACTCGCCGCAGCATCAGCAGCAGCAGCATCATCAGCATCATCATCAGCATCATCATCAGCATCATCATCAGCAGCAGCATCAGCAGCAGCATCGGGGGATTTGGACAAGCCTGGGACCGTCTCCAACGGCCGAGAGGGATCGGGATGCGCGACAGATTTGGGAACGACTTCCCAGTCGTCGATGGAATCCGGACAGGAGGCGGTGGAGGCGGTGGAGGATGACGACGACGACAATGATGATGATGATGAGGAGGGATGGAAGACTCCACCAGAGAGCCCGGCTTACGAGACTCCTCCGGAAAGTCCCGAGAAACTCCCCGCGGGCTGCGGCGGCGATGGTGGCGATGTTGGCGGCGATGGTGACGATGGTGGCGGTGATGGTGGCGATGATGGCGGTGATGGTGATGATGTTGGCGGCGATGGTGGCGATGATGGTGATGTTGGCGATGGTGGTGATGTTGGTGGTGATGGTGGTGGTGATGTTAGCGATGGTGGTGACGATGGTGGTGGTGATGTTGGCGATGGTGGCGATGTTGGCGATGATAGTGACGATGGTGGTGGTGATGTTGGCGATGGTGGCGATGTTGGCGATGAGAGGGTGGAGGAGAGCGATGGAGGCAAACCGCTTCTCTATCTGCTAGGGTGAGCCCCCATCTCTCTAGCCGTGTCTCTCTCTACACCCGTGTCTCTCTACACCCGTGTCTCTCTACACCCGTGTCTCTCTACACCCGTGTCTCTCTCTACACCCGTGTCTCTCTCTCTACACCCGTGTCTCTCTCTACTCTGTGTCTCTCTCTACACCCGTGTCTCTCTCTCTCTACACCCGTGTCTCTCTCCCCGTGTCTCTCTCTACACCCGTGTCTCTCTCCGTGTCTCTCTCTCTCTACACCCGTGTCTCTCTCTACACCCGTGTCTCTCTCTACACCCGTGTCTCTCTCCCCGTGTCTCTCTCCCCGTGTCTCTCTCCCCGTGTCTCTCTCTCCGTGTCTCTCTCTCTCTACACCCGTGTCTCTCTCTACACCCGTGTCTCTCTCCCCGTGTCTCTCTCCCCGTGTCTCTCTCTCCGTGTCTCTCTCTCTCTACACCCGTGTCTCTCTCCCCGTGTCTCTCTCTCCGTGTCTCTCTCTCTCTACACCCGTGTCTCTCTCCCCGTGTCTCTCTCTCTACACCCGTGTCTCTCTCTCTCTCTACACCCGTGTCTCTCTCCCCGTGTCTCTCTCTCTACACCCGTGTCTCTCTCCCCGTGTCTCTCTCCCCGTGTCTCTCTCTCCGTGTCTCTCTCTCTCTACACCCGTGTCTCTCTCCCCGTGTCTCTCTCTCCGTGTCTCTCTCCCCGTGTCTCTCTCTCCGTGTCTCTCTCTCTCTACACCCGTGTCTCTCTCCCCGTGTCTCTCTCTCTACACCCGTGTCTCTCTCCCCGTGTCTCTCTCTCTACACCCGTGTCTCTCTCCCCGTGTCTCTCTCTCTCTACACCCATGTCTCTCTCCCCGTGTCTCTCTCTCCGTGTCTCTCTCTCTCTCTACACCCGTGTCTCTCTCCCCGTGTCTCTCTCTCCGTGTCTCTCTCTCCGTGTCTCTCTCCCCGTGTCTCTCTCTCCGTGTCTCTCTCTCTCTCTACACCCGTGTCTCTCTCCCCGTGTCTCTCTCTCTACACCCGTGTCTCTCTCCCCGTGTCTCTCTCTCTCTACACCCGTGTCTCTCTCCCCGTGTCTCTCTCCCCGTGTCTCTCTCTCCGTGTCTCTCTCTCTCTACACCCGTGTCTCTCTCCCCGTGTCTCTCTCTCTCTACACCCGTGTCTCTCTCCCCATGTCTCTCTCTCTCTACACCCGTGTCTCTCTCCCCGTGTCTCTCTCCGTGTCTCTCTCTCCGTGTCTCTCTCTCTCTCTACACCCATGTCTCTCTCCCCGTGTCTCTCTCCCCGTGTCTCTCTCCCCGTGTCTCTCTCTCTCTACACCCGTGTCTCTCTCTCCGTGTCTCTCTCTCTCTACACCCGTGTCTCTCTCCCCGTGTCTCTCTCCCCGTGTCTCTCTCTCTCTACACCCGTGTCTCTCTCCCCGTGTCTCTCTCTCCGTGTCACTCTCTCTCTACACCCGTGTCTCTCTCCCCGTGTCTCTCTCTCTCTACACCCGTGTCTCTCTCCCCGTGTCTCTCTCTCTCTACACCCGTGTCTCTCTCCCCGTGTCTCTCTCCCCGTGTCTCTCCCCGTTTCTCTCTCCCCGTGTCTCTGTCCCCGTGTCTCTGTACCCGTGTCTCTCTCCCCGTGTCTCTCTCTCCCCGTGTCTCTCTCACCGTGTCTCCCTTCCCGTGTCTCTCTCCCCTTGTCTCTCTCCCCGTGTCTCTCTCTCCCCGTGTCTCTCTCTCCGTGTCTCTCTCCCCGTGTCTCTCTCTCCCCGTGTAT
The DNA here is from genome assembly GCF_048934315.1 of Petromyzon marinus. Classification (NCBI taxonomy): domain Eukaryota; kingdom Metazoa; phylum Chordata; class Hyperoartia; order Petromyzontiformes; family Petromyzontidae; genus Petromyzon; species Petromyzon marinus. The sequence goes on from NC_133738.1 coordinate 928,721, forward strand.
CTCTCCCCATGTCTCCCCGTGTCTCTCCCTTACCGTGTCTCCCTCACCGTGTCTCTCTCACTGTGTCTCTCCCTCACCGTGTCTCTCCCTCACCGTGTCTCTCCCTCACCGTGTCTCTCTCCCCGTGTCTCTCTCTCCCCGTGTCTCTTTCCCTGTGTCTCTCCCTCACCGTGTCTCCCTCTCCGTGTCTCTCTCCCTGTGTCTCTCTCCCCGTGTCTCTCTCTCATGTCTCCCCGTGTCTCTCTCCCCGTGTCTCCCTCCGCGTGTCTCTCTCTCCATGTCTCCCTCACCGTGTCTCTCTCACCGTGTCTCTCCGTGTCTCTCTCCCCGTGTCTCTCTCTCCCCGTGTCTCTCTCCCCGTGTCTCTCTCCCCGTGTCTCTCTCCCCGTGTCTCTCCCTCCCCATGTCTCTCTCTCCGTGTCTCCCTCCCCGTGTCTCTCTCTCCGTGTCTCTCTCCCCATGTCTCCCCGTGTCTCTCCTTCACCGTGTCTCCCTCCCCGTGTCTCTCTCTCTCCCCGTGTCTCTCCCTCACCCTGTCTCTCTCCCCATGTCTCTCCGTGTCTCTCTCCCCGTGTCTCTCCCTCACCGTGTCTCCCCGTGTCTCTCTCCCCGTGTCTCTCCCTCACCGTGTCTCCCTCACTGTGTCTCCCTCCCCGTGTCTCTCTCTCTCTCTCCCTGTGTCTCTCCCTCACCCTGTCTCTCTCCCCATGTCTCCCCGTGTCTCTCTCCCCGTGTCTCTCCCTCACCGTGTCTCCCCGTGTCTCTCTCCCCGTGTCTCTCCCTCACCGTGTCTCCCTCCCCGCGTCTCTCCCTCACCGTGTCTCCCTCCCCGTGTCTCTCTCTCTCTCCCCGTGTCTCTCCCTCACCCTGTCTCTCTCCCCGTGTCTCTCCCTCACCGTGTCTCTCCGTGTCTCTCTCCCCATGTCTCTCCCTCACCGTGTCTCTCCGTGTCTCTCTCCCCGTGTCTCTCTCTCCCCGTGTCTCTCCCTCACCCTGTCTCTCTCCCCATGTCTCCCCGTGTCTCTCTCCCCGTGTCTCTCCCTCACCGTGTCTCTCTCCCCGTGTCTCTCCCTCACCGTGTCTCTCTCCCCGCGTCTCTCTCTCACCGACCCCGTGTGTTCACCAGGGACGTGCCGTCCAAGCTGGACCAGGATGTTTTGATTGCCGTGGGCGACGCTCCGCTCGATCGCTCCCGGTTACCGCTCGTGTCGGCGTGGCAACGGCGGGTGCTCAACCACAGCCTGGACCAGCGACAGCAGTGAGTGAGCCACAGCTCTGGCTCAGTGTCAATCACTGATGCTCACAGAGCCAGACTGAGGCTCCCACAGGGTTCAGTGTTAGTCACTGAGGATCACAGAGCCAGACTGAGGCTCCCACAGGGTTCAATGTCAATCACTGAGGCTCACAGAGCCAGACTGAGGCTCCCACAGGGTTCAGTGTTAATCACTGAGGCTCACAGAGCCAGACTGAGACTCCCACAGGGTTCAGTGTTAATCACTGAGACTCACAGAGCCAGACTGAGGCTCCCACAGGGTTCAGTGTCAATCACTGAGGCTCCCACAGGGTTCAGTGTTAATCACTGAGGCTCACAGAGCCAGACTAAGGCTCCCACAGGGTTCAGTGTCAATCGCTGAGACTCACAGAGCCAGACTGAGGCTCCCACAGGGTTCAGTGTTAATCACTGAGGCTCACAGAGCCAGACTGAGGCTCCCACAGGGTTCAGTGTCAATCGCTGAGACTCACAGAGCCAGACTGATGCTCCCACAGGGTTAATCACTGAGGCTCACAGAGCCAGACTGAGGCTCCCACAGGGTTCAGTGTTAATCACTGAGGCTCACAGAGCCAGACTGAGGCTCCCACAGGGTTCAGTGTTAATCACTGAGGCTCACAGAGCCAGACTGAGGCTCCCACAGGGTTCAGTGTTAATCACTGAGGCTCACAGAGCCAGACTGAGACTCCCACAGGGTTCAGTGTTAATCACTGAGACTCACAGAGCCAGACTGAGGCTCCCACAGGGTTCAGTGTCAATCGCTGAGACTCACAGAGCCAGACTGAGGCTCCCACAGGGTTCAGTGTTAATCACTAAGGCTCACAGAGCCAGACTGAGGCTCCCACAGGGTTCAGTGTCAATCGCTGAGACTCACAGAGCCAGACTGATGCTCCCACAGGGTTAATCACTGAGGCTCACAGAGCCAGACTGAGGCTCCCACAGGGTTCAGTGTTAGTCACTGAGGCTCACAGAGCCAGACTGAGGCTCCCACAGGGTTCAGTGTTAATCACTGAGACTCAGAGCCAGACTAAGGCTCCCACAGGGTTCAGTGTTAATCACTGAGACTCACAGAGCCAGACTAAGGCTCCCACAGGGTTCAGTGTCAATCACTGAGACTCACAGAGCCAGACTGAGGCTCCCACAGGGTTCAGTGTTAGTCACTGAGGCTCACAGAGCCAGACTGAGGCTCACAGAGCCAGACTGAGGCTCACAGAGCCAGACTGAGGCTCACAGAGCCAGACTGAGGCTCACAGAGCCAGACTGAGGCTCACACAGGGTTCAGTGTTAATCACTGAGACTCACAGAGCCAGACTGATGCTCCCACAGGGTTCAGTGTCAATCACTTGAGGCTCACAGAGCCAGACTAAGGCTCCCACAGGGTTCAGTATTAATCGCTGAGACTCACAGAGCCAGACTAAGTCTCCCAGAGCCAGACTAAGGCTCACAGAGCCAGACTAAGGCTCACAGAGCCAGACTAAGGCTCACAGAGCCAGACTAAGGCTCACAGAGCCAGACTAAGGCTCACTGAGCCAGACTAAGGCTCTCTGAGCCAGACTAAGGCTCACAGAGCCAGACTAAGTCTCACTGAGCCAGACTGAGGCTCACAGAGCCAGACTAAGGCTCACAGAGCCAGACTGAGGCTCACAGAGCCAGACTAAGGCTCACAGAGCCAGACTAAGGCTCACAGAGCCAGACTAAGGCTCACTGAGCCAGACTAAGGCTCTCTGAGCCAGACTAAGGCTCTCTCTCTCTCTGTGTGTGTTCTCCCCACCCCCAGGTGGCTGAGCCCTTTTAAGTCTGTGGGCAGAATGCCTCGGAGCTGCAACCAGCCCGGTTCAACACACGTCCATGTACCCTGAGCGTTACTCATTAGCCGAGTCTCACCCCATACAGAACCCACTCACCCCATACAGAACCCCACTCATCCCATACAGAACCCACTCATCCCATACAGAACCCCACGCATCCCATACAGAACCCACTCACCCCATACAGAACCCCACTCATCCCATACAGAACCCCACTCATCCCATACAGAACCCACTCACCCCATACAGAACCCACTCACCCCATACAGAACCCCACTCATCCCATACAGAACCCCACTCATCCCATACAGAACCCCACTCTCATCCCATACAGAACCCACTCATCCCATACAGAACCCCACTCTCATCCCATACAGAACCCACTCACTCCATACAGAACCCACTCACCCCATACAGAACCCCACTCATCCCATACAGAACCCACTCACCCCATACAGAACCCACTCACCCCATACAGAACCCCACTCATCCCATACAGAACCCACTCATCCCATACAGAACCCCATGCATCCCATACAGAACCCACTCACCCCATACAGAACCCCACTCATCCCATACAGAACCCCACTCACCCCATACAGAACCCCACTCATCCCATACAGAACCCCACTCACCCCATACAGAACCCCACACTCATCCCATACAGAACCCACTCATCCCATACAGAAACCCACTCACCCCATACAGAACCCACTCATCCCATACAGAACCCCACTCATCCCATACGGAACCCACTCATCCCATACAGAACCCCCACTCTCATCCCATACAGAAACCCACTCACCCCATACAGAACCCCACTCTCATCCCATACAGAAACCCATTTTGATCCCAAATAGAACCCCACTCATCCCATACAGAAACCCACTCAGATCCCATACAGAACCCCCACCCTCATCCCATACAGAAACCCACTCACCCCATACAGAACCCCACTCTCATCCCATACAGAAACCCATTTTGATCCCAAATAGAACCCCACTCATCCCATACAGAACCCCACTCTCATCCCATACAGAAACCCATTTTGATCCCAAATAGAACCCCACTCATCCCATACAGAAACCCACTCAGATCCCATACAGAAACCCACTCATCCCATACAGAACCCCACTCTCATCCCATACAGAACCCCACTCATCCCATACAGAACCCCACTCTCATCCCATACAGAAACCCACTCAGATCCCATACAGAACCCCCACTCATCCCATACAGAACCCTACTCAGATCCCATACAGAAACCCACTCAGATCCCATACAGAACCCCCACTCAGATCCCATACAGAAACCCACTCAGATCCCATACAGAACCCCCACTCATTCCATACAGAACCCTACTCATCCCATACAGAACCCCACTCATCCCATACAGAACCCCCACTCTCGTCCCATACAGAACCCCACTCATCCCATACAGAACCCCACTCTCATCCCATACAGAACCCCCACTCATCCCATACAGAACCCCCACTCTCATCCCATACAGAACCCCACTCATCCCATACAGCACCCCACTCATCCCATACAGAACCCCCACTCTCATCCCATACAGAAACCCACTCAGATCCCATACAGAACCCCACTCATCCCATACAGAACCCCACTCACCCCATACAGAACCCCACTTTGATCCCAAATAGAACCCCCACTCACCCCATAGAGAAACCCAGTCTCATCCCATATAGAACCCAGCCTCATTCACCACACTGAAAGCTGTATCCCATACAGAACCCCACTCATCCCATACAGAACCCCACTCTCATCCCATACAGAACCCCACTCTCATCCCATACAGAACCCACTCACCCCATACAGAACCCACTCATCCCATACAGAAACCCACTCTCATCCCATACAGAACCCCACTTTGATCCCAAATAGAATCCCCACTCATCCCATACAGAACCCCACTTTGATCCCATACAGAACCCCACTCATCCCATACAGAACCCCACTCACCCCATACAGAACCCCACTCACCCCATACAGAACCCCACTCACATCCCATACAGAACCCACTCATCCCATACAGAACCCACTCATCCCATACAGAACCCCACTCTCATCCCATACAGAATCCACTCTCATCCCATACAGAACCCCACTCATCCCATACAGAACCCCACTCTCATCCCATACAGAACCCCACTCTCATCCCATACAGAACCCACTCATCCCATACAGAACCCACTCATCCCATACAGAACCCCACTCTCATCCCATACAGAATCCACTCTCATCCCATACAGAACCCCACTCATCCCATACAGAACCCCACTCTCATCCCATACAGAACCCCACTCTCATCCTATACAGAACCCCACTCACCCCATACAGAATCCACTCACATCCCATACAGAAACCCACTCAGATCCCATACAGAAACCCACTCAGATCCCATACAGAACCCCACTCTCATCCCATACAGAACCCACTCATCCCATACAGAACCCACTCATCCCATACAGAACCCCACTCTCATCCCATACAGAACCCACTCACATCCCATACAGAAACCCACTCAGATCCCATACAGAACCCCACTCTCATCCCATACAGAACCCACTCATCCCATACAGAACCCCACTCATCCCATACAGAACGCTACTCATCCCATACAGAACCCCACTCACCCCATACAGAACCCCACTCTAATCCCATACAGAACACCACTCATCCCATACAGAACCCCACTCATCCCATACAGAACCCCACTCATCCCATACAGAACCCCACTCATCCCATACAGAACCCCACTCACCCCATACAGAACCCCACTTTGATCCCAAATAGAACCCCCACTCACCCCATAGAGAAACCCAGTCTCATCCCATATAGAACCCAGCCTCATTCACCACACTGAAAGCTGTATCCCATACAGAACCCCACTCATCCCATACAGAACCCCACTCTCATCCCATACAGAACCCCACTCTCATCCCATACAGAACCCACTCACCCCATACAGAACCCACTCATCCCATACAGAACCCCACTCATCCCATACAGAACCCCACTCTCATCCCATACAGAACCCCACTCTCATCCCATACAGAACCCACTCATCCCATACAGAACCCACTCATCCCATACAGAACCCCACTCTCATCCCATACAGAACCCACTCTCATCCCATACAGAACCCCACTCATCCCATACAGAACCCCACTCTCATCCCATACAGAACCCCACTCTCATCCCATACAGAACCCCACTCACCCCATACAGAATCCACTCACATCCCATACAGAAACCCACTCAGATCCCATACAGAAACCCACTCAGATCCCATACAGAACCCCACTCTCATCCCATACAGAACCCACTCATCCCATACAGAACCCACTCATCCCATACAGAACCCCACTCTCATCCCATACAGAACCCACTCACATCCCATACAGAACCCCACTCTCATCCCATACAGAATCCACTCTCATCCCATACAGAACCCCACTCATCCCATACAGAACCCCACTCTCATCCCATACAGAACCCCACTCTCATCCCATACAGAACCCCACTCACCCCATACAGAATCCACTCACATCCCATACAGAAACCCACTCAGATCCCATACAGAAACCCACTCAGATCCCATACAGAACCCCACTCTCATCCCATACAGAACCCCACTCACCCCATACAGAATCCACTCACATCCCATACAGAAACCCACTCAGATCCCATACAGAAACCCACTCAGATCCCATACAGAACCCCACTCTCATCCCATACAGAACCCACTCATCCCATACAGAACCCACTCATCCCATACAGAACCCCACTCTCATCCCATACAGAACCCACTCACATCCCATACAGAACCCCACTCTCATCCCATACAGAATCCACTCTCATCCCATACAGAACCCCACTCATCCCATACAGAACCCCACTCTCATCCCATACAGAACCCCACTCTCATCCCATACAGAACCCCACTCACCCCATACAGAATCCACTCACATCCCATACAGAAACCCACTCAGATCCCATACAGAAACCCACTCAGATCCCATACAGAACCCCACTCTCATCCCATACAGAACCCACTCATCCCATACAGAACCCACTCATCCCATACAGAACCCCACTCTCATCCCATACAGAACCCACTCACATCCCATACAGAAACCCACTCAGATCCCATACAGAACCCCACTCTCATCCCATACAGAACCCACTCATCCCATACAGAACCCCACTCATCCCATACAGAACGCTACTCATCCCATACAGAACCCCACTCACCCCATACAGAACCCCACTCTAATCCCATACAGAACACCACTCATCCCATACAGAACCCCACTTTGATCCCATACAGAACCCCACTCACCCCATACAGAACCCCACTTTGATCCCATACAGAACCCCCACTTTCCCATAGAGAAACCCAGTCTCATCCCATATAGAACCCAGCCTCATTCACCACACTGAAAGCTGTATCCCATACAGAACCCCACTCATCCCATACAGAACCCCACTCTCATCCCATACAGAACCCCACTCTCATCCCATACAGAAACCCATTTTGATCCCAAATAGAACCCCACTCATCCCATACAGAAACCCACTCAGATCCCATACAGAAACCCACTCATCCCATACAGAACCCCACTCTCATCCCATACAGAACCCCACTCATCCCATACAGAACCCCACTCTCATCCCATACAGAACCCCACTCATCCCATACAGCACCCCACTCATCCCATACAGAACCCCCACTCTCATCCCATACAGAAACCCACTCAGATCCCATACAGAACCCCACTCATCCCATACAGAACCCCACTCACCCCATACAGAACCCCACTTTGATCCCAAATAAAACCCCCACTCACCCCATAGAGAAACCCAGTCTCATCCCATATAGAACCCAGCCTCATTCACCACACTGAAAGCTGTATCCCATACAGAACCCCACTCATCCCATACAGAACCCCACTCTCATCCCATACAGAACCCCACTCTCATCCCATACAGAACCCACTCACCCCATACAGAACCCACTCACCCCATACAGAACCCACTCATCCCATACAGAAACCCACTCTCATCCCATACAGAACCCCACTTTGATCCCAAATAGAATCCCCACTCATCCCATACAGAACCCCACTTTGATCCCATACAGAACCCCACTCATCCCATACAGAACCCCACTCACCCCATACAGAACCCCACTCACCCCATACAGAACCCCACTCACATCCCATACAGAACCCACTCATCCCATACAGAACCCACTCATCCCATACAGAACCCCACTCTCATCCCATACAGAATCCACTCTCATCCCATACAGAACCCCACTCATCCCATACAGAACCCCACTCTCATCCCATACAGAACCCCACTCTCATCCCATACAGAACCCCACTCACCCCATACAGAATCCACTCACATCCCATACAGGAACCCACTCAGATCCCATACAGAAACCCACTCAGATCCCATACAGAACCCCACTCTCATCCCATACAGAACCCACTCATCCCATACAGAACCCACTCATCCCATACAGAACCCCACTCTCATCCCATACAGAACCCACTCACATCCCATACAGAAACCCACTCAGATCCCATACAGAACCCCACTCTCATCCCATACAGAACCCACTCATCCCATACAGAACCCCACTCATCCCATACAGAACGCTACTCATCCCATACAGAACCCCACTCACCCCATACAGAACCCCACTCTAATCCCATACAGAACACCACTCATCCCATACAGAACCCCACTTTGATCCCATACAGAACCCCACTCACCCCATACAGAACCCCACTTTGATCCCATACAGAACCCCCACTTTCCCATAGAGAAACCCAGTCTCATCCCATATAGAACCCAGCCTCATTCACCACACTGAAAGCTGTCTCCCATACAGAACCCCACTCATCCCATACAGAACCCTACTCATCCCATACAGAACCCCACTCATCCCATACAGAACCCCACTCATCCCATACAGAACCCCACTCATCCCATACAGAACCCACTCACCCCATACAGAACCCCACTTTGATCCCAAACAGAACCCCACACATCCCATACAGAACCCACTCTCATCCCATACAGAACCCCACTCATCCCATACAGAACCCCACTCATCCCATACAGAACCCCACTCTCATCCCATACAGAACCCCACTCTCATCCCATACAGAACCAGAACCCCACACATCCCATACAGAACCCCACTTTGATCCCAAACAGAACCCCACTCTCATCCCATACAGAACCCACTCACCCCATACAGAACCCACTCACCCCATACAGAACCCACTCATCCCATACAGAAACCCACTCTCATCCCATACAGAACCCCACTTTGATCCCAAATAGAATCCCCACTCATCCCATACAGAACCCCACTTTGATCCCATACAGAACCCCACTCATCCCATACAGAACCCCACTCACCCCATACAGAACCCCACTCACCCCATACAGAACCCCACTCACATCCCATACAGAACCCACTCATCCCATACAGAACCCACTCATCCCATACAGAACCCCACTCTCATCCCATACAGAATCCACTCTCATCCCATACAGAACCCCACTCATCCCATACAGAACCCCACTCTCATCCCATACAGAACCCCACTCTCATCCCATACAGAACCCCACTCACCCCATACAGAATCCACTCACATCCCATACAGGAACCCACTCAGATCCCATACAGAAACCCACTCAGATCCCATACAGAACCCCACTCTCATCCCATACAGAACCCACTCATCCCATACAGAACCCACTCATCCCATACAGAACCCCACTCTCATCCCATACAGAACCCACTCACATCCCATACAGAAACCCACTCAGATCCCATACAGAACCCCACTCTCATCCCATACAGAACCCACTCATCCCATACAGAACCCCACTCATCCCATACAGAACCCCACTCATCCCATACAGAACCCCACTCACCCCATACAGAACCCCACTCTAATCCCATACAGAACACCACTCATCCCATACAGAACCCCACTTTGATCCCATACAGAACCCCACTCACCCCATACAGAACCCCACTTTGATCCCATACAGAACCCCCACTTTCCCATAGAGAAACCCAGTCTCATCCCATATAGAACCCAGCCTCATTCACCACACTGAAAGCTGTCTCCCATACAGAACCCCACTCATCCCATACAGAACCCTACTCATCCCATACAGAACCCCACTCATCCCATACAGAACCCCACTCATCCCATACAGAACCCCACTCATCCCATACAGAACCCACTCACCCCATACAGAACCCCACTTTGATCCCAAACAGAACCCCACACATCCCATACAGAACCCACTCTCATCCCATACAGAACCCCACTCATCCCATACAGAACCCCACTCATCCCATACAGAACCCCACTCTCATCCCATACAGAACCCCACTCTCATCCCATACAGAACCAGAACCCCACACATCCCATACAGAACCCCACTTTGATCCCAAACAGAACCCCACTCTCATCCCATACAGAACCCCACTTTGATCCCATACAGAACCCCACTCTCATCCCATACAGAACCCCTCTCATCCCATACAGAACCCCACTCATCCCATACAGAACCCCACTTTGATCCCATACAGAACCCCACTCTCATCCCAGACAGAACCCCACTTTGATCCCATACAGAACCCACTGTGATCCCATACAGAACCCCGTACCCTCACACGCCAACTCCGCTATCCGTGTAACGGTCGCTATGCAACTTGTTTTGACATTTTCCTGTCGGCTCCAACTTTTGAAATAATTTTAAATAAAACCCCCCCAAAAAAAACTACTCCTCAGAGCCGTCAGCAATGACTTCGTGTCGACAAAGATGATGATGATCAAATCATGATGATGATCAAATGATGATGATTGATGATCATGATCAAATGATGATGATCAAATCATGATGATGATCAAATCATGATGATGATGATTGATCAAATCATGATGATGATTGATGATAAATGATGATGATCAAATGATGATGATGACCAAATGATGATGATTGATGATCAAATGATGATGATGATCAAATGATGATGATTGATGATCATGATCAAATGATGATGATCAAAATGATGATGATCAAATCATGATCAAATCATGATGATCAAATCATGATGATGATGACCAAATGATGATGATGATTGATGATCAAATGATGATCAAATGATGATCAAATGATGATGATGATTGATGATCAAATGATCAAATGATGATGATCAAATGATGATGATGATCAAATGATGACAAGATAACATGATGATAAGATGATTAAATCTTGACTTAATATTCTTTGGGTCTGTCGCTAAAGTCACGTGGCAAGTTAAAGTAATTAAAATAACGCAAATAACATCATCACGACGTTTCTACCGCAGGCATCAGGCAGGAAACATCGCGGGAGAGCTGCTACATTGACGAGCAAATCTCTTACATTGACACTCGCCAGTCTCTTACATTGACACGCCAGTCTCTTACATTGACACGCAAATCTCTTACATTGACACGCTAAGTCTCTTACATTGACACGCCAGTCTCTTACATTGACACGCTAAGTCTCTTACATTGACACGCCAGTCACTTACATTGACACGCCAGCCTCTTACATTGACACGCCAGTCTCTTACATTGACACGCAAATCTCTTACATTGACAAGCAAATCTCTTACATTGACACGCCAGTCTCTCTCTTACATTGACACGCTAAGTCTCTTACATTGACACGCCAGTCTCTCTCTTACATTGACAAGCAAATCTCTTACATTGACACGCCAGTCTCTCTCTTACATTGACAAGCAAATCTCTTACATTGACGAGCAAATTTCTTACATTGACAAGCAAATCTCTTACATTGACACTCGCCAGTCTCTCTCTTACATTGACAAGCAAATATCTTACATTGACAAGCGAATCTCTTACATTGACACGCCAGTCTCTTACATTGACAAGCAAATCTCTTGCATTGACAAGCAAACATTGACAAGCAAATCTCTTACATTGACACACCAGTCTCTTACATTGACACGCCAATCTCTCTCTTACATTGACACGCCAGTCTCTTACATTGACAAGCAAATCTCTTACATTGACACACCAGCCTCTTACATTGACACGCCAGTCTCTCTCTTACATCGACAAGCAAATCTCTTACATTGACAAGCAAATCTCTTACATTGACACGCCAGTCTCTCTCTTACATTGACAAGCAAATCTCTTACATTGACACGCCAGTCTCTCTCTTACATTGACACGCAAATCTCTTACATTGACAAGCAAATCTCTTACATTGACACGCCAGTCTCTCTCTTACATTGACACGCTAAGTCTCTTACATTGACACGCCAGTCTCTCTCTTACATTGACAAGCAAATCTCTTACATTGACAAGCGAATCTCTTACATTGACACGCCAGTCTCTTACATTGACACGCCAGTCTCTTACATTGACAAGCAAATCTCTTACATTGACACGCAAATCTCTCTCTTACATTGACAAGCAAATCTCTTACATTGACACTCGCAAATCTCTTATATTGACACTCAAATCTCTTACATTGGCACGCCAGTCTCTCTCTTACATTGACAAGCAAATCTCTTACATTGACACACCAGCCTCTTACATTGACACGCCAGTCTCTCTCTTACATTGACAAGCAAATCCCTTACATTGACAAGCGAATCTCTTACATTGACACGCCAGTCTCTTACATTGACAAGCCAGTCTCTTACATTGACAAGCAAATCTCTTGCATTGACAAGCAAATCCCTTACATTGACACGCCAGTCTCTCTCTTACATTGACAAGCAAATCTCTTACATTGACAAGCAAATTTCTTGCATTGACAAGCAAATCCCTTACATTGACAAGCAAATCTCTTGCATTGACACGCCAGTCTCTCTTACATTGACACGCCAGCCTCTTACATTGACACTCCCCAGTCTCTTACATTGACACGCCAGTCTCTTACATTGACAAGCAAATCTCTTACATTGACACGCCAGTCTCTTACATTGACAAGCAAATCTCTTACATTGACACGCCAGTCTCTTACATTGACACGCCAGCCTCTTACATTGACACGCCAGTCTCTCTTACATTGACACGCCAGTCTCTTACATTGACACGCAAATCTCTTACATTGACACGCCAGTCTCTCTTACATTGACACGCCAGTCTGTTACATTGACACGCCAGTCTCTCTCTTACATTGACAAGCCAGTCTCTTACATTGACACGCCAGTCTCTCTCTTACATTGACACGCCAGTCTCTCTCGCATTGACACACCAGCCTCTTACATTGACACGCCAGTCTCTCTCTTACATTGACACGCCAGTCTCTTACATTGACACGCCAGCCTCTTACATTGACACGCCAGTCTCTTACATTGACACGCCAGCCTCTTACATTGACACTCCCCAGTCTCTTACATTGACACGCCAGTCTCTTACATTGACAAGCAAATCTCTTACATTGACACGCCAGTCTCTCTCTTACATTGACAAGCAAATCTCTTACATTGACACTCGCCAGTCTCTCTCTTACATTGACACGCCAGTCCCTTACATTGACACGCCAGCCTCTTACATTGACACGCAAATCTCTTACATTGACACGCCAGTCTCTTACATTGACACTCCAGTCTCTTACATTGACACGCCAGTCTCTCTCTTACATTGACATGCCAGTCTCTTACATTGACAGGCTCTCTTACAGAGGAGGAGTTGGAAACGCTGCTGCTGAGACTGGAGCGTACCACTAAGAGGTGGGGCCTTACCATCAGCCCCACCAAAACTAAGCACCTGCCTGGGTATTTTGTACCATTGGACACTCCACCCCCACAACTCCCAATCGGTGATGGGGCAGTTGTGGAGAGAGTGGAGAGTTTCCCATACCTGAGCAGTGTGCTTATGACCGGCTCCAGTTTAACAGCAGAGGTCTCACTCCGAATCAGTCGAGCGGCAATATCTTTTCATCGGTTGCGTAACACTGTGTGAATGCTACCTGGTCTGTCGCTCCGCACTAAGCTTCAGGTCTTCTCGGCCACATCTTCGCCGGTTATAAACATTTAGGCTGCGATGGCTGGGTCATGTAGCCTGCATGCCCAGCCACCGCATGCCGAAACAGCTTTTGTTCGGCCGGATCGAAGGGGCTAAACGGGCGCGGCACGGGCTAGAGAAGAGATGGAGTGACGTGGTACAGGAGGACGTGGAGCTGAGTGGACTTGCCGATAACCGGTACCAGCGGTGTCAAGATCGGCCTCTGTGGAGGAGGCTCGTGAAGGATGCTACTGGGCAGTTGGAGGCAGTCGCCCTCCAACAACAACGGAGGGCGGAGGAGCGACGCTCAGAACAACGAGCGGAGCGCCGGGTGGCTAAAGCACAGCAGGTTGCCACAGTAGGGGGCACAGGTGGTGCATCAGCCAGTCATCTCAGTCAGTCGACCCGTGGCACCTGCTGGGTCTGCCCCGTGACCTCCTGCCAGCAGGCGTTCGACACTTCACGTGGCCTCAGGGTGCACATAGCCTGGCACAAGCGTCGTGGTGACATCACCGCCACTTAGTGGCGAATGGCGGTTGTTGTTGTTGTGTTTGTCACACCGGACGTAGCCGACCGCCCTAATCGGGAGGTGCAGTGGTGGGAAGAACAACAAAGTCCTAAAAACAACAACCACAACAACCACAACAACCACAACAACCACTTCAACCACAACAACAACCACAAGCAGCGGTTCTAAAGAGTGATCAATCTAAAATCTATGCCAGTCTATGGGTCTCTGGTGATTCTGTGGGTCTCCGTGTGGTGAGTCTATGGGTCTCTGTGTGGTGAGTCTGTGGGTCTCTGTGTAATGAGTCTATGGGTCTCTGTGTGTTGAGTCTGTGGGTCTCTGTGTGTTGAGTCTGTGGGTCTCCGTGTGGTGAGTCTATGGGTCTCTGTGTGGTGAGTCTATGTGTCTCTGTGCGAGTCTATGGGTCTCTGTGTGATGAGTCTATGGGTCTCAGTGTGGTGAGTCTATGGGCCTCCGTGTGGTGAGTCTATGGGTCTCTACGTGGTGAGTCTATGGGTCTTAGTGTGGTGAGTCTATGGGTCTCTGTGTGGTGAGTATATGGGTCTCTGTGTGGTGAGTCTATGGGTCTCTGTGTGGTGAGTCTATGGGTCTCTGCGTGGTGAGTCTATGGGTCTCCGCGTGGTGAGTCTATGGGTTTCTGTGTGAGTCTATGGGTCTCTGTGTGGTGAGTCTATGGGTCTCTGTGTGGTGAGTCTATGGGTCTCTGTGTGAGTCTATGGTTTTGTGTGTGTGTGAGTCTATGGGTCTATGTGTGTGAGTGTCGATGGGTCTCTATGTGTGAGCCTATGGGTCTCTGTGTGGTGAGTCTAAGGGTCTCTGTGTGGTGAATCTATGGGTCTCTGTGTGGTGAGTCTGTGGGTCTCTGTGTGGTGAGTCTATCGATCTCTGTGTGGTGAGTCTATGGGTCTCCGTGTGGTGAGTCTATGGGTCTCTGTGTGAGTCTATGGGTCTCTGTGTGGTGAGTCTATGGGTCTCTGTGTGATGAGTCTATGGGTCTCTGTGTGTGAGTCTGTGGGTCTCTGTGTGGTGAGTCTGTGGGTCTCTGTGTGGTGAGTCTATGGGTATCTGTGTGGTGAGTCTATGGGTCTCTGTGTGGTGAGTCTATGGGTCTCTGTGTGGTGAGTCTATGGGTCTCTGTGTGATGAGTCTATGGGTCTCCGTGTGGTGAGTCTGTGGGTCTCTGTGTGGTGAGTCTATGGGTCTCTGTGTGGTGAGTCTATGGGTCTCTGTGTGGTGAGTCTATGGGTATGTGGTGAGTCGGTGGGTCTCTGTGTGGTGAGTCTATGGGTCTCTGTGTGGTGAGTCTATGGGTCTCTGTGTGGTGAGTCTATGGGTCTCTGTGTGGTGAGCCTATGGGTCTCTGTGTGAGTCTAAGGGTCTCTGTGTGAGTCTAAGGGTCTCTGTGTGGTGAGTCTATGGGTCTGTGTGTGGTGAGTCTGTGGGTCTCTGTGTGATGAGTCTATGGGTCTGTGTGTGGTGAGTCTATGGGTCTCTGTGTGGTGAGTCTATGGGTCTCTGTGTAATGTGTCTATGGGTCTCTGTGTGGTGAGTCTGTGGGTCTCTGTGTGGTGAGTCTATGGGTCTCTGTGTGGTGAGTCTGTGGGTCTGTGTGGTGAGTCTCTGGGTCTCTGTGTGATGTGTCTATGGGTCTCTGTGTGGTGAGTCTATGGGTCTCTGTGTGGTGAGTCTCTGGGTCTCTGTGTGGTGAGTCTCTGGGTCTCTGTGTGGTGAGTCTATGGGTCTCTGTGTGGTGAGTCTCTGGGTCTCTGTGTGGTGAGTCTATGGGTCTCTGTGTGGCGAGTCTGTGGGTCTCTGTGTGGTGAGTCTATGGGTCTCTGTGTGGTGAGTCTATGGGTCTCTGTGTGGTGAGTCTATGGGTCTCTGTGTGAAGAGTCTGTGGGTCTCTGTGTGGTGAGTCTACGGGTCTCTGTGTGGTGAGTCTATGAGTCTCTGTGTGGTGAGTCTCTGTGTGGTGAGTCTGTGGGTCTCTGTGTGGTGAGTCTATGGGTCTCTGTGTGTGGTGAGTCTGTGGGTCTCTGTCCCGTCCAACCAAATCAACAGCTGCCGGGAGCTCCGTTCACTTAATCTTTATTTTGTGTCTTTTAAGTTAAATCCCCCACCCACCCCACCCACCCCCACCCACTCACCCCACCCACCCCCAAACAACTTTTTTTGCCCCACCACCGCGGCGTTTGGGGGGGGGGGCTTCCTGAGCTCCGAAAACAAAATGGTCACCCCAGCGGTAAAGTAAAAAGAAGTCGGCCATTTTTTAATTGTCATGTAGGCGGCCATTTTTTTTCCCCATTGAGGCAGCCATTTTATTTACGTAGGGGCGGCCATTTTTTTACTTGGGGGCGGCCATTTTTTACGTGAGGGCAGCCATTTTGTTTACATGAGGGCGTCCATTTTGTTTAACGTGGGGGCGGCCATTTTTTACATAAGGGCAGCCATTTTGTTCACAGGATGGCAGCCACTTTTTTTACGTGGGGGCGGCCATTTTTTACATGAGGGCAGCCATTTTGTTTACGTGAGGGCAGCCATTTTGTTTACGTAAGGGCAGCCATTTTGTTTACGTGAGGGCGGCCATTTTGTTTAACATGGGGGCGGCCATTTTTTACATGAGGGCAGCCATTTTGTTCACGGGATGACGGCCATTTTTTACATGAGGGCAGCCATTTTGTTTACGTGAGGGCAGCCATTTTGTTTACGTGAGGGCAGCCATTTTGTTTACGTGAGGGCGGCCATTTTGTTTAACGTGAGGGCGGCCATTTTTTTTACATGAGGGCAGCCATTTTGTTCACGGGATGACGGCCATTTTTTACATGAGGGCAGCCATTTTGTTTACGTGAGGGCAGCCATTTTGTTTACGTGAGGGCAGCCATTTTGTTTACGTGAGGGCGGCCATTTTGTTTAACGTGGGGGCGGCCATTTTTTTTACATGAGGGCAGCCATTTTGTTCACGGGATGACGGCCATTTTTTTTCTTTACACGGGCAGGGGGGGGGGGTTTGGGGGGAGGGGGTCGGCCATTTTTGTTTTTACACACCATCATTTATTCATCAATCCACACGCTCGTTAAATGTTTTTTTCTCCCCTACATTTTCTTGCTGTGGTTTTCACACCCGATGACGACGACGAGGACGATGATTTGCTGGTGCTGTTGCAGTCAAAACGTCGTGATAATTTTATCGTTTTATATTTTTATTATTTTATTGTTTCCTTTCCTACGTGCTGGTTTTCACACCTGATGATGATTGCTGCTTTATGTTGCAGTCGAAAACGTCGTGAGAATTTTATTGTTTTATTTTTTTATTATTTTATTGTTTCCTTTCCTACGTGCTGCTTTTCACACCTGATGATGATTGCCGCTTTGTGTTGCAGTCGAAAACGTCGTGAGAATTTTATTGTTTTATATTTGTATTATTTTATTGTTTCCCCTTCTACGTGGTGGTTTTCACACCTGATGATGATCGCTGCTTCTCGTGTTGCAGTCGAAAACGTCGTGAGAATTTCATCGTTTTATATTTTTATTTTTTTAATTCTTTCCCCTCCTACGCGGTGGTGAACTTTACCGGAATAACCAAGGACGTGATTCCCTGCAGTCGCGAAAAGCCTTAAATCAACAGTTTTCTGTTTTCCGTTTCGTCCCGGATTTGGCATCTGCCCCCCGACACCACCCCCACCGCCCCCACCGCCCCCACCGCCACCGCCCCGAGGTTTCAGCCATTGGCCGCCTTCCCCGGTTTGATCGGGAGGGGCGCGGAGGAGTTGTGGCCGGGGCTGTGGTGCTGCCGGTGCTTCGACGCCGACGACGCCCCCCTTCGGCCATCTTGGTGCGCTTTCCCTCCCGGCCTGCCGCTAGCGGAGCGAGGAGGAGGAGCTCCAACTCCTCCAGCTCCTCCTCCTCCAGCTCCAGCTCCAGCTCCTCCTCCAGCTCCTCCAGCTCCTCCAACTCCTCCCGCTCCTCCAGCTCCTCCGCCGGCGACGTTCAAGGCGGAGGAGGGGTCGTCGGCGGGGCAAGCGGCGAACGGCTCCGAGAGGGGGTTGAACTTGACGGGGCTTTGGGGGCAGAAACACAAATTGGGCAGCAACGTCAACCCTCGACGGTGACGCCGGCCAAGCGGCCAATCGGCGGCGGCGGCGGTGAGCGCCGCCGCCGCCGATTGGCCGACGTCGGCGCAAACGCCGAGACAACAAAGAGGCTCTGTTCATGTCGCCAGGTGTCGCTGGTGCCGCAGCTTTGTTGAGGTACACAGAGACACATAGAGACGCATAGAGACCCACAGAGATGCATAGAGGTACACAGAGACACACAGAGACACAGAGAGACACACAGAGACGCACAGAGACGCACAGACACACACAGAGACACAGAGATACATAGAGACACACAGAGATACATAGAGGTACATAGAGACACACAGAGACACATAGTGACACACAGAGACACATAGAGACACACAGTGACACACAGAGACACATAGAGACACACAGAGACGCACAGAGACACAAAGAGAAACACAGAGACACATAGAGATACATAGAGATACATAGAGACGCACAGAGACACACAGAGACACACAGAGATACATAGAGGTACATAGAGACACACAGAGACACATAGTGACACACAGTGACACACAGAGACACAAAGAGACACACAGTGACACACAGAGACACATAGAGACACACAGAGACGCACAGAGACACAAAGAGACACACAGAGACACACAGAGACACACAGAGATACATAGAGACACATAGAGACACACAGAGACACACAGAGACACACAGCGATACATAGAGGTACATAGAGACACACAGAGATACATAGAGGTACACAGAGACACACAGAGACACACAGAGACACATAGAGATACATAGAGACGCACAGAGACACACAGAGACACACAGAGATACATAGAGACACACAGAGATACATAGAGGTACATAGAGACACACAGAGACACATAGTGACACACAGAGACACAAAGAGACACACAGTGACACACAGAGACACAGAGACACACAGAGACGCACAGAGACACAAAGAGACACACAGAGACACACAGAGACACACAGAGATACATAGAGACACATAGAGACACACAGAGACACACAGAGACACACAGCGATACATAGAGGTACATAGAGACACACAGAGATACAGAGATACAATGAAGCTCTGTTCATGTCGCCAGGTGTCGCTGGTGCCGCAGCTTTGTTGAGGTACACAGAGACACATAGAGACGCATAGAGACCCACAGAGATGCATAGAGGTACATAGAGACACACAGAGATACATAGAGACCCATAGAGATACACAGAGACACACAGAGACACACAGAGACACACAGAGACACACAGAGATACATAGAGGTACATAGAGACACACAGAGACACACAGAGACACACAGAGACACATAGAGATGCAGAGAAACACATAGAGACACACAGAGACACATAGAGACGCACAGAGATGCAGAGACACATAGAGACACATAGAGACACACAGAGACACACAGAGACACAGAGAAACACATAGAGACACACAGAGACACACAGAGACACAGAGACACACAGAGATCCATAAAGACACAGAGACACACAGAGATACATAGAGACACATAGCGACACACAGAGACACACAGAGATACATAGAGGTACATAGAGACACACAGAGATACAGAGATACAATGAAGCTCTGTTCATGTCGCCAGCTGCCGCTGGTGCTGCAGCTTTGTTGAGGTACACAGAGACACACAGAGACACACAGAGACACAGAGACGCACAGAGACACAGAGACGCACAGAGACGCATAGAGACACACAGAGACACATAGAGACACAGAGAAACACATAGAGACACACAGAGACACATAGAGACACACAGACACATAGAGACACAGAGAAACACACAGAGACACACAGAGACACATAGAGACGCACAGAGACACACAGAGACACACAGAGATACATAGAGATACATAGAGACACATAGAGACGCACAGAGATACATAGAGACACACAGAGACACACAGAGATACATAGAGGTACATAGAGACACAGAGACACACAGAGACACACAGAGACACACAGAGATACATAGAGATACATAGAGACACATAGAGACGCACAGAGATACATAGAGACACACAGAGACACACAGAGACACATAGAGGTACATAGAGACACACAGAGACACAGAGATACAATGAAGCTCTGTTCATGTCGCCAGCTGCCGCTTGGTGCAGCGCTTTGTTGAGGTACATAGAGACACATAGAGACACATAGAGACATATATAGATACATAGAGACGCATAGAGACACATAGAGACACACAGAGACACAATGAAGCTCTGTTCATGTCGCCAGCTGCTGCTGGTGCAGCGCTTTGTTGAGGTACATAGAGACGCACAGAGACCCATAGAGACCCATAGAGACACACAGAGACACACAGAGACACACAGAGATACATAAAGATACATAGAGACGCACAGAGACAAGTAGAGATGCATAGAGACACACAGAGATGCATAGAGATACATAGAGACACACAGAGACCCATAGAGATACACAGAGACCCATATGGATACATAGAGACACACAGACATATAGAGATACATAGAGACACATAGAGCTACATAGAGACACACAGATATACACAGAAATACATAGAGACACACAGAGACCCATAGAGATACATAGAGACACAGAGACATATAGAGATACATAGAGACACACAGAGACACATAGGTACACACAGAGACACATAGAGACCCATAGAGAAACATAGAAACCCATAGAGACCCATAGCGATACATAGAGACTCACAGAGATACATAGAGACCCATAGAGACCCATAGAGACGCATAGAGATACATAGAGACCCATAGAGATACATAAAGACCCATAGAGATACATAGAGACCCATAAAGACCCATAGATATACATAGAGACCCATAGAGATACATAGATACCCATAGAGACCCATAGAGATACATAGAGACTCATAGAGATACATAGAGCCCCACAGAGATACATAGAGACCCACATAGATACAGAGAGACCCATAGAGATACATAGAGACCCATAGAGATACATAGAGACCCATAGAGATACACAGAGACCCATAGAGATCCAAAAACCCATGCTAAAAGACGAACCAACTCACTCACCCACTCACTCACCCACCCACCCACTCACCCATCCACCCACTCACTCACTCACCCACTTACTCACCCACTCACCCACCAACCCACTCACCCACTGACCCAGCAACCCACTCACCCACTCACTCACCTACTCACTCACCTACTCACTCACTTACCCACTCACCCACCCACCCACTCACCCACTCACTCACCCACTCACTCACCCACTCACCCACCCACTCACCCACCCACTCACTCACCCACTCACTCACCCACTCACTCACCCACTCACCCACTCACCCACCCACTCACCCACCCACTCACTCACTCACCCACTCACTCTCACCCACCCACCCACTCACCCACTCACTCACTCACCCACTCATTCACCCACTCACCCACTCACTCACCCACTCACTCACCCACTCACTCACTCACTCACCCACCCACTCACCTACTCACTCACCCACTCACCCACCCACTCACCCACCCACCCACCCACCAACCCACTCACCCACTCACCCACCCACTCACTCACTCACTCACCCACCCACCCACTCACCCACCCCCCCCACCCCCCCCCCCCCCCCCCCCACCTGAGGGCCGTGAGGTGGGGGCTGTCGCTGTGGTGGCCCCTGCAGCGAGGGGAGCGCACCTTGGGCTGGAACGAGAATCGCTCCTTCAGGCTGTGCAGCACGGACGGGGCCACGTACGTGAAGCCCTGCGGGGGCGGGGCGAGGGGCGGGGCGAGGGGCGGGGCGAGGGCGGGGCGAGGGGCGGGGCGAGGGGCGGGGCGAGGGGCGGGAGGAGGGGCGGGGGGAGGGGCGGGGGGCGAGGCGGGGGGAGGGGAGGGGGGAGGGGCGGGGCGGGGAGGGTGGAGAGGGGGAGGGGCGGGGGGAGGGGCGGGGGGAGGGGCGGGGGAAGGGGCGGGGGGAGGGGCAGGGGGAGGGGCGGGGGGAGGGGTGGGGGGAGGGGCGGGGCGAGAGGCGGGGGGAGGGGCGGGGAGAGGGGAAAGGGGGCGGAGTCAGCGGCAAGGATCATCGCGTGGGGAGTTACATAGAGATACATAGAGATACATAGAGACCCATAGAGATACACAGAGAAACATAGAGACCCATAGAGATACAGAGATACATAGAGACCCATAGAGATACATAGAGACACATAGAGACCCATAGAGACACATAGAGATACATAGAGACCCATAGAGATACATAGAGACCCATAGACCCATAGAGATACATAGAGACCCATAGAGATACATAGAGAACCACAGAGACCCATAGAGATACATAGAGACCCATATAGATACATAGACACCCATAGAGACCCATAGAGACACATAGAGACCCATAGACATACATAGAGACACATAGAGACCCATAGAGACCCATAGAGATACATAGAAACCCATAGAAACCCATAGAGACCCATAGAGACCCACAGAGACCCATAGAGACACATAGAGACACATAGAGACCCATAGAGACCCATAGAGATACATAGAGACCCATAGAGACCCATAGAGATACATAGAGATACATAGACACACATAGAGATACATAGAGATACATAGAGACCCATAGAGATACATAGAGATACATAGAAACCCATAGAGACCCATAGAGACCCACAGAGATGCATAGAGACACATAGAGACCCATAGAGACACATAGAGACCCATAGAGACCCATAGAGATACATAGAGACCCATAGAGACCCATAGAGATACATAGAGACCCATAGAGATACATAGAGATACATAGAGACCCATAGAGATACATAGAGACCCATAGAGATACATAGAGACCCATCGAGACCCATAGAGACCCATAGAGATACATAGAGACCCAAAGAGACCCATAGAGATACATAGAGACCCATAGAGATACATAGAGACCCATAGAGATACATAGAGACCCAAAGAGACCCATAGAGATACATAGAGACCCATAGAGGTACATAGAGACCCATAGAGATACATAGAGACCCATAGAGACCCATAGAGATAGATAGACACATAGAGACCCATAGAGATACATAGAGACCCATAGAGATACATAGAGACACAGAGACCCATAGAGATACATAGAGACACATAGAGACTCATAGAGATACATAGAGACCCATAGAAACCCATAGAGACCCATAGAGACCCACAGAGACCCACAGAGACCCATAGAGACACATAGAGACACATAGAGACCCATAGAGACCCATAGAGATACATAGAGACCCATAGAGACCCATAGAGATACATAGAGATACATAGACACACATAGAGATACATAGAGATACATAGAGACCCATAGAGATACATAGAGATACATAGAGACCCATAGAGACCCACAGAGATGCATAGAGACACATAGAGACCCATAGAGACACATAGAGACCCATAGAGACCCATAGAGATACATAGAGACCCATAGAGATACATAGAGATACATAGAGACCCATAGAGATACATAGAGATACATAGAGACCCATAGAGATACATAGAGACCCATAGAGATACATAGAGACCCATCGAGACCCATAGAGACCCATAGAGATACATAGAGACCCAAAGAGACCCATAGAGATACATAGAGACCCATAGAGATACATAGAGACCCATAGAGATACATAGAGACCCAAAGAGACCCATAGAGATACATAGAGACCCATAGAGACCCATAGAGGTACATAGAGACCCATAGAGATACATAGAGACCCATAGAGACCCATAGAGATAGATAGACACATAGAGACCCATAGAGATACATAGAGACCCATAGAGATACATAGAGACACAGAGACCCATAGAGATACATAGAGACCCATAGAGATACATAGAGACACAGAGACCCATAGAGATACATAGAGACCCATAGAGACCCATAGAGATACATAGAGATACATAGACACACATAGAGATACATAGAGACCCATAGAGACCCACAATTATACATAGAGACCCATAGAGATACATAGAGACACACAGAGACCCATAGAGATACATAGAGATACATAGAGACCCATAGAGATACATAGAGACCCATAGAGACCCATAGAGATACATAGAGACCCATAGAGATACATAGAGACCCACGACTTCCTGAGTACCAGGCGAGGTAGTCAACCTCTCACTGGGGTAGAGAGACCCACGACTTCCTGAGTACCAGGCGAGGTAGTCAACATCTCACTGGGGGTAGAGAGAGACTCACGACTTCCTGAGTACCAGGCGAGGTAGTCAACATCTCACTGGGGGTAGAGAGAGACCCACGACTTCCTGAGTACCAGGCGAGGTAGTCAACATCTCACTGGGGTAGAAAGACCCACGACTTCCTGCGTACCAGGCGAGGTAGTCAACATCTCACTGGGCTAGAGAGACCCACGACTTCCTGAGTACCAGGCGAGGTAGTCAACATCTCACCGGGCTAGAGAGACCCACGACTTCCTGAGTACCTGGCGAGGTAGTCAACATCTCACTGGGGTAGAGAGACCCACGACTTCCTGAGTACCAGGCGAGGTAGTCAACATCTCACTGGGCTAGAGAGACCCACGACTTCCTGCGTACCAGGCGAGGTAGTCAACATCTCACCGGGGTAGAGAAACCCACGACTTCCTGAGTACCAGGCGAGGTAGTCAACATCTCACTAGGCTAGAGAGACCCACGACTTCCTGCGTACCAGGCGAGGTAGTCAACATCTCACTGGGGTAGATAGTGACCCACGACCTCCTGAGTACCAGGCGAGGTAGTCAACATCTCACCGGGGGTAGAGAGAGACCCACGACTTCCTGAGTACCAGGCGAGGTAGTCAACATCTCACTGGGGTAGAGAGACCCACAACTTCCTGAGTACCAGGCGAGGTAGTCAACATCTCACTGAATAGAGAGACCCACGACTGCCTGAGTACCAGGCGAGGTAGTCAACATCTCACTGGGGTAGAGAGACCCACGACTTCCTGAGTACCAAGCGAGGTAGTCAACATCTCACTGGGGTAGAGAGAGACCCACGACTTCCTGAGTACCAGGCGAGGTAGTCAACATTTCACCGGGCTAGAGAGACCCATGACTTTCTGAGTACCAGGCGAGGTAGTCAACATCTCACTGGGCCAGAGCGACCCACGACTTCCTGAGTACCAGGCGAGGTAGTCAACATCTCACTGGGGTAGGGAGACCCACGACCTCCTGAGTACCAGGCGAGGTAGTCAACATCTCACTGGGCTAGAGAGACCCACGACTTCCTGAGTACCTGGCGAGGTAGTCAACATCTCACCGGGGTAGAGAGACCCACGACTTCTTGAGTACCAGGCGAGGTAGTCAACATCTCACTGGGCTAGAGAGACCCACGACTTGCTGCGTACCAGGCGAGGTAGTCAACATCTCACTGGGCTAGAGAGACCCACGACTTCCTGAGTACCAGGCGAGGTAGTCAACATCTCACTGGGCTACAGAGACCCACGACTTTCTGAGTACCAGGCGAGGTAGTCAACATCTCACTGGGCTAGAGAGAGATCCACGACTTTCTGAGTACCAGGCGAGGTAGTCAACATCTCACTGGGCTAGAGAGAGATCCACGACTTCCTGCGTACCAGGCGAGGTAGTCAACATCTCACTGGGGTAGATAGACCCACGACTTCCTGAGTACCAGGCGAGGTAGTCAACATCTCACCGGGGTAGAGAGCCCCACGACTTCCTGGGTACCAGGCGAGGTAGTCAACATCTCACTGGGCTAGAGAGACCCACGACTTCCTGAGTACCAGGCGAGGTAGTCAACATCTCACTGGGCTAGAGAGACCCACGACTTCCTGAGTACCTGGCGAGGTAGTCAACATCTCACCGGGGGTAGAGAGAGACCCACAACTTCCTGAGTGCCAGGCGAGGTAGTCAACATCTCACCTGAAACGCAAGGTCCGCGCTGTGACTCAGGGAGCTATCATCCGGGCTGTCGACGGGCGGCTGCTTCGTGAACTTGGCATCAAAGTGTCGCACGTCATCCTCCGATTGCTACAACATCAACAACATCATCATCAACATCATCAACATCAACAACATCAACATCATCATCAACATCAACAACATCATCATCACTATCATCATCAACAACATCATCAACATCATCATCACTATCATCATCAACAACATCATCATCAACATAAACAACATCAATAACATCAACATCATCAGCAACATCGACAACATCATCATCATCAACAACATCATCATCATCAACATCATCAAAATCAACATCAACAATATCATCAACATCGATACCAATACCATCAACATCATCAACATCATAAAACCAACATCACCAACATAATCATCACCATCAACATCATCAACATCATCAACAACAAAATCACCAACATCAACATCATCAACAACTTCAACATCATCAACATCATCAAACCTCAACAACATCAACAACATCAACATCATCACTATCATCAACAACATCATCATCATCATCACTATCATCATCAACAACATCAACATAAACAACATCAATAACATCAACATCATCAGCAACATCAACAACATCATCATCAACAACATCATCATCAACATCATCAAAATCAACATCATCAACATCAACAACATCATCAACATCGATACCAACACCATCAACATCAACATCATAAAACCAACATCACCAACATAATCATCCATCATCAACATCATCAACAACAAAATCACCAACATCAACATCATCAACAACTTCAACATCATCAACATCATCAAACCTCAACAACAAGATCAACAACATCAACATCACCATCATCATCACCATCATCATCAACATCAACAACAACAAAATCACCAACATCAACATCATCAACATCATTATCAACATCATCAACATCACCAACGAGTGGTGAGTGGTGAGTGAGTGGTCAGTGAGTGGATAGTGAGTGAATGGTGAGTGAGTGAGTGGTGAGTGAATGGTGAGTGAGTGAGTGGTGAGCGAGTGGTGAGTGGTGAGTGAGTGGTGAGTGGGTGAATGGTGAGTAAGTGGTGAGTGAGTGGTGAGTGAGTGAGTGGTGAGTGAGTGGTGAGTGAGTGGTGAGTGAGTGAGTGGTGAGTGAGTGGTGAGTGAGTGGTGAGTGAGTGAGTGAGTGGTGAGTGAGTGAGTGTGAGTGGTGAGTGAGTGGTGAGTAAGTGGTGAGTGAGTGAGTGAGTGGTGAGTGAGTGCTGAGTGAGTGCTGAGTGAGTGAGTGGTGAGTAAGTGGTGAGTGAGTGAGTGGTGAGTGAGTGGTGAGTGAGTGGTGAGTAAGTGGTGAGTGAGTGAGTGGTGAGTGAGTGAGTGGTGAGTGAGTGAGTGGTGAGTGAGTGGTGAGTGAGTGGTGAGTGGGTGAGTGGTGAGTGGGTGGTGAGTGAGTGAGTGGTGAGTGAGTGGTGAGTGAGTGGTGAGTGAGTGGTGAGTAAGTGGTGAGTGAGTGGTGAGTGGTGAGTGAGTGAGTGAGTGGTGAGTGAGTGGTGAGTGAGTGGTGAGTGGTGAGTGAGTGGTGAGTGGGTGAGTGGTGAGTGGGTGGTGAGTGAGTGGTGAGTGAGTGGTGAGTGGGTGAGTGGTGAGTGAGTGGTGAGTAAGTGGTGAGTGAGTGAGTGAGTGGTGAGTGAGTGAGTGAGTGGTGAGTGAGTGGTGAGTAAGTGGTGAGTGAGTGGTGAGTGAGTGAGTGGTGAGTGAGTGGTGAGTGAGTGGTGAGTGAGTGAGTGGTGAGTGGGTGGGAGTGGTG
>NC_133738.1:962303-982303 GCF_048934315.1 Petromyzon marinus
TTGTGTGTGTCTCTGTGTGTCTCTGTGTGTCTCTGTGTGTGTCTCTGTGTGTGTCTCTGTGTGTGTCTCTGTGTGTCTCTTGTGTGTCTCTGTGTGTCTCTGTTTGTGTCTTTCACCTTCTTGAGAAGGTCGCGAGAGTCTGGAGTGAGGTAGGGAGGGAAGTTCACTTTGTGTGTGTCTCTGTGTGTCTCTGTGTGTGTCTCTGTGTGTCTCTGTGTGTGTCTCTGTGTGTGTCTGTGTGTCTCTGTGTGTCTCTGTGTTTGTCTTTCACCTTCTTGAGAAGGTCGCGAGAGTCTGGAGTGAGGTAGGGAGGGAAGTTCACTTTGTGTGTGTCTCTGTGTGTCTCTGTGTGTCTCTGTGTGTCTCTGTGTGTCTCAGTGTGTCTCTGTGTGTCTCTGTGTGTCTCTGTGTTTGTCTTTCACCTTCTTGAGAAGGTCGCGAGAGTCTGGAGTGAGGTAGGGAGGGAAGTTCACTTTGTGTGTGTCTCTGTGTGTCTCTGTGTGTCTCCGTGTGTGTCTCTGTGTGTCTCTGTGTGTCTCTGTGTGTCTCTGTGTGTGTCTCTGTGTGTGTCTCTGTGTGTCTCTGTGTGTCTCTGTGTTTGTCTTTCACCTTCTTGAGAAGGTCGCGAGAGTCTGGAGTGAGGTAGGGAGGGAAGTTCACTTCGTGTGTGTCTCTGTGTGTCTCTGTGTGCCTCTGTGTGTGTGTGTCTCTGTGTGTCTCTATGTGTCTCTGTGTGTCTCTGTGTGTGTCTCTGTGTGTCTCTGTGTGTCTCTCTGTGTGTCTCTGCGTCTCTGTGTTTGTCTGTGTGTCTGTGTGTGTGTGTGTCTCTGTGTGTCTCTATGTGTCTCTGTGTGTCTCTGTGTGTGTCTCTGTGTGTGTCTCTGTGTGTCTCTGTGCGTCTCTGTGTGTGTGTCTGTGTGTGTCTCTGTGTGTCTCTGTGTTTGTCTCTCTGTGTGTCTCTGTGTGTCTCTGTGTGTCTCTGTGTGTCTCTGTGTGTCTCTGTGTGTGTCTTTCACCTTCTTGAGAAGGTCGCGAGAGTCTGGAGTGAGGTAGGGAGGGAAGTTCACTTTGTGTGTGTCTCTGTGTGTCTCTGTGTGTGTCTCTGTGTGTCTCTGTGTGTCTCTGTGTGTCTCTGTGTGTGTCTTTCACCTTCTTGAGAAGGGCGCGAGAGTCTGGAGTGAGGTAGGGAGGGAAGTTCACTTTGTGTGTGTCTCTGTGTGTCTCTGTGTGTCTCTGTGTGTCTCTCTCTGTGTGTGTGTGTCTCTGTGTGTCTCTGTGTGTCTCTGTGTGTCTCTGTGTGTCTCTGTGTGTCTCTGTGTTTGTCTTTCACCTTCTTGAGAAGGTCGCGAGAGTCTGGAGTGAGGTAGGGAGGGAAGTTCACTTTTTGTGTGTCTCTGTGTGTCTCTGTGTGTCTCTGTGTGTGTCTCTGTGTGTCTCTGTGTCTCTGTGTGTCTCTGTGTGTCTCTGTGCGTCTCTGTTTGTCTTTCACCTTCTTGAGAAGGTCGCGAGAGTCTGGAGTGAGGTAGGGAGTGAAGTTCACTTTGTGTGTGTCTCTGTGTGTCTCTGTGTGTCTCTGTGTGTCTCTGTGTGTGTCTTTCACCTTCTTGAGAAGGTCGCGAGAGTCTGGAGTGAGGTAGGGAGGGAAGTTCACTTTGTGTGTGTCTCTGTGTGTCTCTGTGTGTCTCTGTGTGTCTCTGTGTGTGTCTTTCACCTTCTTGAGAAGGTCGCGAGAGTCTGGAGTGAGGTAGGGAGGGAAGTTCACTTTGTGTGTGTCTCTGTGTGTCTCTGTGTGTCTCTGTGTGTCTCTGTGTGTGTCTTTCACCTTCTTGAGAAGGTCGCGAGAGTCTGGAGTGAGGTAGGGAGGGAAGTTCACTTTGTGTGTGTCTCTGTGTGTCTCTGTGTGTGTCTTTCACCTTCTTGAGAAGGTCGCGAGAGTCTGGAGTGAGGTAGGGAGGGAAGTTCACTTTGTGTGTGTCTCTGTGTGTCTCTGTGTGTCTCTGTGTGTCTCTGTGTGTGTCTTTAACCTTCTTGAGAAGGTCGCGAGAGTCTGGAGTGAGGTAGGGAGGGAAGTTCACTTTGTGTGTGTCTCTGTGTGTCTCTGTGTGTGTCTTTCACCTTCTTGAGAAGGTCGCGAGAGTCTGGAGTGAGGTAGGGAGGGAAGTTCACTTTGTGTGTGTCTCTGTGTGTCTCTGTGTGTCTCTGTGTGTCTCTGTGTGTGTCTTTCACCTTCATGAGAAGGTCGCGAGAGTCTGGAGTGAGGTAGGGAGGGAAGTTCACTTTGTGTGTGTCTCTGTGTGTCTCTGTGTGTCTCTGTGTGTGTCTTTCATCTTCTTGAGAAGGTCGCGAGAGTCTGGAGTGAGGTAGGGAGGAATGTTCACTTTGTGTGTGTCTCTGTGTGTCTCTGTGTGTGTCTGTGTGTGTCTTTCACCTTCTTGAGAAGGTCGCGAGAGTCTGGAGTGAGGTAGGGAGGGAAGTTCACTTTGTGTGTGTCTCTGTGTGTCTCTGTGTGTCTCTGTGTGTGTCTTTCACCTTCTTGAGAAGGTCGCGAGAGTCTGGAGTGAGGTAGGGAGGGAAGTTCACTTTGTGTGTGTCTCTGTGTGTCTCTGTGTGTCTCTGTGTGTCTCTGTGTGTCTCTGTGTGTGTCTTTCACCTTCTTGAGAAGGTCGCGAGACTCTGGAGTGAGGTAGGGAGGGAAGTTCACTTTGTGTGTGTCTCTGTGTGTCTCTGTGTGTCTCTGTGTCTCTGCGTGTCTCTGTGTGTCTCTGTGTGTGTCTTTCACCTTCTTGAGAAGGTCGCGAGAGTCTGGAGTGAGGTAGGGAGGGAAGTTCACTTTGTGTGTGTCTCTGTGTGTCTCTGTGTGTCTCTGTGTGTGTCTTTCACCTTCTTGAGAAGGTCGCGAGAGTCTGGAGTGAGGTAGGGAGGGAAGTTCACTTTGTGTGTGTCTCTGTGTGTCTCTGTGTGTCTCTGTGTGTCTCTGTGTGTGTCTTTCACCTTCTTGAGAAGGTCGCGAGAGTCTGGAGTGAGGTAGGGAGGGAAGTTCACTTTCTGTGTGTCTCTGTGTGTCTCTGTGTGTGTCTCTGTGTGTCTCTGTGTGTCTCTGTGTGTCTCTGTGTGTCTCTGTGTGTGTCTTTCACCTTCTTGAGAAGGTCGCGAGAGTCTGGAGTGAGGTAGGGAGGGAAGTTCACTTTGTGTGTGTCTCTGTGTGTCTCTGTGTGTCTCTGTGTGTCTCTGTGTGTCTCTGTTTGTGTCTTTCACCTTCTTGAGAAGGTCGCGAGAGTCTGGAGTGAGGTAGGGAGGGAAGTTCATTTTGTGTGTGTCTCTGTGTGTCTCTGTGTGTCTCTGTGTGTCTCTGTGTGTGTATCTGTGTGTCTCTGTGTGTCTCTGTGTGTCTCTGTGTGTGTCTTTCACCTTCTTGAGAAGGTCGCGAGAGTCTGGAGTGAGGTAGGGAGGGAAGTTCACTTTGTGTGTGTCTCTGTGTGTCTCTGTGTGTCTCTGTGTGTCTCTGTGTGTGTCTTTCACCTTCTTGAGAAGGTCGCGAGAGTCTGGAGTGAGGTAGGGAGGGAAGTTCACTTTGTGTGTGTCTCTGTGTGTCTCTGTGTGTGTCTTTCACCTTCTTGAGAAGGTCGCGAGAGTCTGGAGTGAGGTAGGGAGGGAAGTTCACTTTGTGTGTGTCTCTGTGTGTCTCTGTGTGTCTCTGTGTGTCTCTGTGTGTGTCTTTCACCTTCTTGAGAAGGTCGCGAGAGTCTGGAGTGAGGTAGGGAGGGAAGTTCACTTTGTGTGTGTCTCTGTGTGTCTCTGTGTGTGTCTTTCACCTTCTTGAGAAGGTCGCGAGAGTCTGGAGTGAGGTAGGGAGGGAAGTTCACTTTGTGTGTGTCTCTGTGTGTCTCTGTGTGTCTCTGTGTGTCTCTGTGTGTGTCTTTAACCTTCTTGAGAAGGTCGCGAGAGTCTGGAGTGAGGTAGGGAGGGAAGTTCACTTTGTGTGTGTCTCTGTGTGTCTCTGTGTGTGTCTTTCACCTTCTTGAGAAGGTCGCGAGAGTCTGGAGTGAGGTAGGGAGGGAAGTTCACTTTGTGTGTGTCTCTGTGTGTCTCTGTGTGTCTCTGTGTGTCTCTGTGTGTGTCTTTCACCTTCTTGAGAAGGTCGCGAGAGTCTGGAGTGAGGTAGGGAGGGAAGTTCACTTTGTGTGTGTCTCTGTGTGTCTCTGTGTGTCTCTGTGTGTCTCTGTGTGTGTCTTTAACCTTCTTGAGAAGGTCGCGAGAGTCTGGAGTGAGGTAGGGAGGGAAGTTCACTTTGTGTGTGTCTCTGTGTGTCTCTGTGTGTGTCTTTCACCTTCTTGAGAAGGTCGCGAGAGTCTGGAGTGAGGTAGGGAGGGAAGTTCACTTTGTGTGTGTCTCTGTGTGTCTCTGTGTGTCTCTGTGTGTCTCTGTGTGTGTCTTTCACCTTCATGAGAAGGTCGCGAGAGTCTGGAGTGAGGTAGGGAGGGAAGTTCACTTTGTGTGTGTCTCTGTGTGTCTCTGTGTGTCTCTGTGTGTGTCTTTCATCTTCTTGAGAAGGTCGCGAGAGTCTGGAGTGAGGTAGGGAGGAATGTTCACTTTGTGTGTGTCTCTGTGTGTCTCTGTGTGTGTCTGTGTGTGTCTTTCACCTTCTTGAGAAGGTCGCGAGAGTCTGGAGTGAGGTAGGGAGGGAAGTTCACTTTGTGTGTGTCTCTGTGTGTCTCTGTGTGTCTCTGTGTGTGTCTTTCACCTTCTTGAGAAGGTCGCGAGAGTCTGGAGTGAGGTAGGGAGGGAAGTTCACTTTGTGTGTGTCTCTGTGTGTCTCTGTGTGTCTCTGTGTGTCTCTGTGTGTCTCTGTGTGTGTCTTTCACCTTCTTGAGAAGGTCGCGAGACTCTGGAGTGAGGTAGGGAGGGAAGTTCACTTTGTGTGTGTCTCTGTGTGTCTCTGTGTGTCTCTGTGTCTCTGCGTGTCTCTGTGTGTCTCTGTGTGTGTCTTTCACCTTCTTGAGAAGGTCGCGAGAGTCTGGAGTGAGGTAGGGAGGGAAGTTCACTTTGTGTGTGTCTCTGTGTGTCTCTGTGTGTCTCTGTGTGTGTCTTTCACCTTCTTGAGAAGGTCGCGAGAGTCTGGAGTGAGGTAGGGAGGGAAGTTCACTTTGTGTGTGTCTCTGTGTGTCTCTGTGTGTCTCTGTGTGTCTCTGTGTGTGTCTTTCACCTTCTTGAGAAGGTCGCGAGAGTCTGGAGTGAGGTAGGGAGGGAAGTTCACTTTCTGTGTGTCTCTGTGTGTCTCTGTGTGTGTCTCTGTGTGTCTCTGTGTGTCTCTGTGTGTCTCTGTGTGTCTCTGTGTGTGTCTTTCACCTTCTTGAGAAGGTCGCGAGAGTCTGGAGTGAGGTAGGGAGGGAAGTTCACTTTGTGTGTGTCTCTGTGTGTCTCTGTGTGTCTCTGTGTGTCTCTGTGTGTCTCTGTTTGTGTCTTTCACCTTCTTGAGAAGGTCGCGAGAGTCTGGAGTGAGGTAGGGAGGGAAGTTCATTTTGTGTGTGTCTCTGTGTGTCTCTGTGTGTCTCTGTGTGTCTCTGTGTGTGTATCTGTGTGTCTCTGTGTGTCTCTGTGTGTCTCTGTGTGTGTCTTTCACCTTCTTGAGAAGGTCGCGAGAGTCTGGAGTGAGGTAGGGAGGGAAGTTCACTTTGTGTGTGTCTCTGTGTGTCTCTGTGTGTCTCTGTGTGTCTCTGTGTGTGTCTTTCACCTTCTTGAGAAGGTCGCGAGAGTCTGGAGTGAGGTAGGGAGGGAAGTTCACTTTGTGTGTGTCTCTGTGTGTCTCTGTGTGTGTCTTTCACCTTCTTGAGAAGGTCGCGAGAGTCTGGAGTGAGGTAGGGAGGGAAGTTCACTTTGTGTGTGTCTCTGTGTGTCTCTGTGTGTCTCTGTGTGTCTCTGTGTGTGTCTTTCACCTTCTTGAGAAGGTCGCGAGAGTCTGGAGTGAGGTAGGGAGGGAAGTTCACTTTGTGTGTGTCTCTGTGTGTCTCTGTGTGTGTCTTTCACCTTCTTGAGAAGGTCGCGAGAGTCTGGAGTGAGGTAGGGAGGGAAGTTCACTTTGTGTGTGTCTCTGTGTGTCTCTGTGTGTCTCTGTGTGTCTCTGTGTGTGTCTTTAACCTTCTTGAGAAGGTCGCGAGAGTCTGGAGTGAGGTAGGGAGGGAAGTTCACTTTGTGTGTGTCTCTGTGTGTCTCTGTGTGTGTCTTTCACCTTCTTGAGAAGGTCGCGAGAGTCTGGAGTGAGGTAGGGAGGGAAGTTCACTTTGTGTGTGTCTCTGTGTGTCTCTGTGTGTCTCTGTGTGTCTCTGTGTGTGTCTTTCACCTTCTTGAGAAGGTCGCGAGAGTCTGGAGTGAGGTAGGGAGGGAAGTTCACTTTGTGTGTGTCTCTGTGTGTCTCTGTGTGTCTCTGTGTGTGTCTTTCACCTTCTTGAGAAGGTCGCGAGAGTCTGGAGTGAGGTAGGGAGGAATGTTCACTTTGTGTGTGTCTCTGTGTGTCTCTGTGTGTGTCTGTGTGTGTCTTTCACCTTCTTGAGAAGGTCGCGAGAGTCTGGAGTGAGGTAGGGAGGGAAGTTCACTTTGTGTGTGTCTCTGTGTGTCTCTGTGTGTCTCTGTGTGTGTCTTTCACCTTCTTGAGAAGGTCGCGAGAGTCTGGAGTGAGGTAGGGAGGGAAGTTCACTTTGTGTGTGTCTCTGTGTGTCTCTGTGTGTCTCTGTGTCTCTGTGTGTCTCTGTGTGTCTCTGTGTGTGTCTTTCACCTTCTTGAGAAGGTCGCGAGAGTCTGGAGTGAGGTAGGGAGGGAAGTTCACTTTGTGTGTGTCTCTGTGTGTCTCTGTGTGTCTCTGTGTGTCTCTGTGTGTCTCTGTGTGTGTCTTTCACCTTCTTGAGAAGGTCGCGAGACTCTGGAGTGAGGTAGGGAGGGAAGTTCACTTTGTGTGTGTCTCTGTGTGTCTCTGTGTGTCTCTGTGTCTCTGCGTGTCTCTGTGTGTCTCTGTGTGTGTCTTTCACCTTCTTGAGAAGGTCGCGAGAGTCTGGAGTGAGGTAGGGAGGGAAGTTCACTTTGTGTGTGTCTCTGTGTGTCTCTGTGTGTCTCTGTGTGTGTCTTTCACCTTCTTGAGAAGGTCGCGAGAGTCTGGAGTGAGGTAGGGAGGGAAGTTCACTTTGTGTGTGTCTCTGTGTGTCTCTGTGTGTCTCTGTGTGTCTCTGTGTGTGTCTTTCACCTTCTTGAGAAGGTCGCGAGAGTCTGGAGTGAGGTAGGGAGGGAAGTTCACTTTCTGTGTGTCTCTGTGTGTCTCTGTGTGTGTCTCTGTGTGTCTCTGTGTGTCTCTGTGTGTCTCTGTGTGTCTCTGTGTGTGTCTTTCACCTTCTTGAGAAGGTCGCGAGAGTCTGGAGTGAGGTAGGGAGGGAAGTTCACTTTGTGTGTGTCTCTGTGTGTCTCTGTGTGTCTCTGTGTGTGTCTCTGTTTGTGTCTTTCACCTTCTTGAGAAGGTCGCGAGAGTCTGGAGTGAGGTAGGGAGGGAAGTTCACTTTGTGTGTGTCTCTGTGTGTCTCTGTGTGTCTCTTTGTGTCTCTGTGTGTCTGTGTGTGTGTCTTTCACCTTCTTGAGAAGGTCGCGAGAGACTGGAGTGAGGTAGGGAGGGAAGTTCACTTTGTGTGTGTCTCTGTGTGTCTCTGTGTGTCTCTGTGTGTCTCTGTGTTTGTCTCTGTGTGTCTCTGTGTGTCTCTGTGTGTGTCTTTCACCTTCTTGAGAAGGTCGTGAGAGTCTGGAGTGAGGTAGGGAGGGAAGTTCACTTTGTGTGTCTCTGTGTGTCTCTGTGTGTCTCTGTGTGTCTCTGTGTGTCTCTGTGTCTTTGTGTGTGTCTTTCACCTTCTTGAGAAGGTCGCGAGAGTCTGGAGTGAGGTAGGGAGAGAAGTTCACTTTGTGTGTGTCTCTGTGTGTCTCTGTGTGTCTGTGTGTGTCTCTGTGTGTCTGTGTGTGTCTCTGTGTGTCTCTGTGTGTCTCTGTGTGTCTCTGTGTGTCTCTGTGTGTGTCTTTCACCTTCTTGAGAAGGTCGCGAGAGTCTGGAGTGAGGTAGGGAGGGAAGTTCACTTTGCGTGTGTCTCTGTGTGTCTCTGTGTATCTCTGTGTGTCTCTGTTTGTGTCTTTCACCTTCTTGAGAAGGTCGCGAGAGTCTGGAGTGAGGTAGGGAGGGAAGTTCACTTTGTGTGTGTCTCTGTGTGTCTCTGTGTGTCTCTGTGTGTGTCTGTGTGTCTCTGTGTGTCTCTGTGTGTGTCTTTCACCTTCTTGAGAAGGTCGCGAGAGTCTGGAGTGAGGTAGGGAGGGAAGTTCACTTTGTGTGTGTCTCTGTGTGTCTCTATGTGTCTCTTTGTGTCTCTGTGTGTCTGTGTGTGTCTTTCACCTTCTTGAGAAGGTCGCGAGAGTCTGGAGTGAGGTAGGGAGGGAAGTTCACTTTGTGTGTGTCTCTGTGTGTCTCTGTGTGTCTCTGTGTGTCTCTGTTTGTGTCTTTCACCTTCTTGAGAAGGTCGCGAGAGTCTGGAGTGAGGTAGGGAGGGAAGTTCACTTTGTGTGTGTCTCTGTGTGTCTCTGTGTGTCTCTGTGTGTGTCTTTCACCTTCTTGAGAAGGTCGCGAGAGTCTGGAGTGAGGTAGGGAGAGAAGTTCACTTTGTGTGTGTCTCTGTGTGTCTCTGTGTGTCTCTGTGTGTCTCTGTGTGTCTCTGTGTGTCTCTGTGTGTCTCTGTGTGTGTCTTTCACCTTCTTGAGAAGGTCGCGAGAGTCTGGAGTGAGGTAGGGAGGGAAGTTCACTTTGCACCGCAGGATTTTGTCAATCGTCTTCTTGCGGTTCTCAGCCGTGAACGGCGGCTAAGAGGCATCATCATCATCAGCAGCATAATCAGCATCATCATCAGCAGCATCAGCATCATCAGCATCATCATCATCAGCAGCAGCAGCATCATAATCAGCAGCAGCATCATCATCATCAACAGCATCATCAGCAGCAGCACCATGATCATCATCATCCACAGCAGCATCATCATCATCAGCATCATCATCATCAGCATCATCATCATCAGCAGCATCATCATCATCAGCAGCAGCAGCACCATCATCAGCATCATCAGCATCATCATCATCATCATCAGCAGCAGCAGCATCATCAGCAGCAGCAGCAGCATCGTCATCAGCAGCAGCAGCATAATCATCATCAGCATCATCATCAGCAGCAGTATCATCATCAACAGCAGCATCAGCAGCCGCATCATCATCGTCATCATCAGCATCAGCATCATCATCAGCAGCATCAGCATCATCAGCAGCAGCAGCATCATCATCAGTAGCAGAAGCAGCATCATCATCAGCAGCATCATCATCAGCATCATCAGCATCATCATCATCAGCATCTCAGCATCATAATCAGTATCATCATCAGTATCATCATCAACATCATCAGCAGCAGCATCATCAGCAGCAGCAGCATCATCAGCAGCAGCATCATCAGCAGCAGCAGCTGATGATGTGTGTATCTGTGTGTGTATGTGTGTGCGTGTGTATGCGTGTGTATGTGTGTGTATGTTTGTGCGTGTGTATGCGTGTGTATGTGTGTGTATGTATGTGCGTGTGTATGTATGTGTGTGTATGTGTTTGCAGATTTGCTGAGCATTTCTGTGAGGTCCTGGGGAAGGGGAAATCCCTCAGTCAGGAAAACATCGTGGCACAAAGTGGGGATGACCCTGATGAGGCTGCGGTGCCTCAAATATTGGAAGAAGTCACCCCCTGTGAGTGGCTGGCTGAAGTGCCATCTGTTGAGGAAGTACTGAAGGCGATCCAGAGTCTGAGACCAAGAAAGGCAGCGGGCAGAGATGATCTCCCAAACGAAATGCTGAGGGAGGGTGGCGTTTGTGCACAGACTGCCCTACATGACATCATAACAACAGTCGACCATTGGACGGGTTCCGCAGGATTGGAAGGATGCCCTGGTGGTCCCCCTTTTTAAGAAGGGGGACCGCACAGACTGTAACAACTACAGGGGCATCTCACTCCTCAGTGTGCCGGGAAAGGTCCTGGCAAGGATTATTCAGCATCGCCTTGCTAGGCACGCTGAGGAGAGGCTTGCGGAGCCTCAATGCGGTTTCAGGAAAGGGCGGTCCTGCACAGATGCCATATTTTCTGTCCGTCTGCTACAGCAAAGGTGTAGGGAATTCCAACAAGACCTACATCTCTGCTTTATTGACCTGGTCAAGGCCTATGATACCATCAGTAGGCCTGGGCTCTGGGTCGTTCTTCGTGCTTTTGGAGTACCTGACCCTCTGCTCACGATCATTAAGGACCTTCATGATGGTGAGCGGGCCCGGGTAAAACTACGTGGCCGGGAGTCAGAGCCATTCTCTGTACACCTTGGGGTGCGACAGGGATGTCCTCTGGCTCCCACATTATTTAACATCTATTTTGACCACGTAGTTCGTGAAGCCTTCAATAGCTGTACCGGGGGAATCTCCATATGGTACAGATATAATGGGAGGCTGATCGATGCCCGGGTGCGGTCAAGGGATGGCTCCCTATTGCTCAACCACGTTATGTATGCTGATGATTTGGTTATAGCTGCTCAGTCAGAGGAGGAGTTGGAGACGCTGCTGCTGAGACTGGAGCGTGCCACTAAGAGGTGGGGCCTTACCATCAGCCCCACCAAAACTAAGCACCTGCCTGGGTATTTTGTACCATCGGACACTCCACCCCCACAACTCCCAATCGGTGATGGGGCAGTTGTGGAGTGTGCTTATGACTGGCTCCAGTTTAACAGCAGAGGTCTCACTCCGAATCAGTCGAGCGGCAATATCTTTTCATCGGTTGCGTAACGCTGTGTAGAAGCTACCTGGTCTGTCGCTCCGCACTAAGCTTCAGGTCTTCTCGGCCACGGTCATTCCCTCCCTTCTCTACGCTTGCGAAACGTGGACCCCCCTAATGGAACATCTTCGCCGGTTAGAAACATTTAGGCTGGCCTGCCTACGATCCATCCTGGGTTTAACCAGACTGGATTGTGTGAGGAGCTCACAAATCCTTGAAAGATCTGGGCAAGGTCCCATCGGTGAGCTCCTCCGGCGGGCAAGGCTGCGATGGCTGGGTCATGTAGCCCGCATGCCCAACCACCGCATGCCGAAACAGCTTTTGTTCGGCCGGATCGAGGGGGCTAAGCGGGCGCGGCACGGGCTAGAGAAGAGATGGAGTGATGTGGTACAGCAGGACATGGAGCTGAGTGGACTTGCCGATGACTGGTACCAGCGGTGTCAAGATCGGCTTCTGTGGAGGAGGCTCGTGAAGGATGCTACTGGGCAGTTGGAGGTAGTCGCCCTCCAACAACAACGGACGGCGGAGGAGCGACGCTCAGAACAACGAGCGGAGCGCCGGGTGGCTAAAGCACAGCAGGTTGGCACAGTAGCGGGCACAGGTGGTGCATCAGCCAGTGATCTCATTCAGTCGACCCGTGGCACCTGGGTCTGCCCCGTGACCTCCTGCCAGCGGGCGTTCGACACTTCACGTGGCCTCAGGGTGCACATAGCTTGGCACAAGCGTCGTGGTGACGTCACCGCCACTTAGTGGCGAATGGCGGTTGTTGTTGTTGTTGTGTGTATGTGTGTGTACGTGTGTATGTATGTGTATGTGTGTATGTGTGTGTGTATGTAGTATGTGTGTGTGTACGTGTGTATGTGTATGTTGTGTGTATGTATGTAGTGTGTATATGTATGTAGTGTGTGTATGTATGTAGTGTGTATGTATGTAGTGTGTATGTATGTATATGTATGTAGTGTGTATATGTATGTAGTGTGTGTATGTATGTAGTGTGTATGTATGTAGTGTGTATGTGTGTGTATGTAGTGTGTATGTATGTGTATGTAGTGTGTATGTATGTAGTGTGTATGTATGTAGTGTGTATGTATGTAGTGTGTATGTAGTGTGTATGTTGTATGTATGTAGTATGTATGTATGTAGTATGTATGTTGTGTGTATGTATGTAGTATGTGTGTGTATGTATGTAGTGTGTATGTATGTAGTGTGTATGTATGTAGTATGTATGTAGGTAGTGTGTATGTAGTGTGTATGTAGTATGTAGTGTGTATGTATGTAGTGTGTATGTATGTAGTGTGTATGTAAGTATGTAGTATGTATGTAGTATGTATGTAGTGTGTATGTGTATGTATGTTGTGTGTATGTAGTGTGTATGTTGTATGTATGTAGTGTGTATGTATGTAGTATGTATGTAGTGTGTATGTATGTTTTATGTATGTAGTATGTATGTAGTGTGTATGTATGTAGTATGTATGTAGTATGTATGTAGTGTGTATGTATGTAGTATGTATGTAGTATGTATGTAGTGTGTATGTATGTAGTATGTATGTAGTGTGTATGTATGTAGTATGTATGTAGTATGTATGTAGTGTGTATGTATGTAGTATGTATGTAGTATGTATGTAGTGTGTATGTAGTATGTATGTGTGTATGTAGTGTGTATGTATGTAGTATGTTGTGTGTATGTAGTGTGTACGTTGTATGTTGTGTGTATGTATGTAATATGTATGTAGTGTGTATGTATGTAGTATGTATGTAGTGTGTATGTATGTAGTATGTATGTGTGTATGTATGTGTGTATGTATGTGTGTATGTATGTTGTGTGTATGTAGTGTGTATGTATGTAGTATGTTGTGTGTATGTATGTAGTATGTAGTGTGTATGTATGTTGTATGTAGTGTGTATGTATGTTGTATGTAGTGTGTATGTAGTGTGTATGTAGTATGTATGTGTATGTATGTAGTGTGTACGTTGTATGTTGCGTGTGCTCTCACCGCTCCAGTCAGCATGTCGTACATGAGAGCTCCCAGACTCCACCAGTCCACAGACCGGTTGTGCCCTCCCCTCGTCAGGATCTCAGGGGCCCTGACGCACACAAGTGCCATGCGTGTAACATGCGTGTAACATGCGTGTAACTGGCGTGCAACTTGTGTGCAACATGCGTGTAACTGGCGTGTAACTTGTGTGCAACATGCGTGTAACTTGCGTGTAACTTTGTGTGTAGCTTGTGTGCAACATGCGTGCAGCTTGTGTGTAACATGCGTGTAACTTGCGTGTAACTTTGTGTGTAGCTTGTGTGCAACATGCGTGTAGCTTGTGTGCAACGTGTGTGCAACATATGTGTAACATGCGTGTAACTTGTGTGCAACATGCGTGTAACTTGTTTGCAACATGCATGTAGCTTGCGTGTAACATTTTGTGTGACATGTGTGTAGCTTGTGTGTAACATGCGTGTAACTTGTGTGTAGCTTGTGTGCAACATGCGTGCAGCTTGTGTGTAACATGCGTGTAACTTGCGTGTAACTTTGTGTGTAGCTTGTGTGCAACATGCGTGTAGCTTGTGTGCAACGTGTGTGCAACATATGTGTAACATGCGTGTAACTTGTGTGCAACATGCGTGTAACTTGTTTGCAACATGCATGTAGCTTGCGTGTAACATTTTGTGTGACATGTGTGTAGCTTGTGTGTAAAATGCGTGTAACTTGTGTGTAACATGTGTGTAACATGCGTGTAACATTTTGTGCGACATGCGTGTAACATGCGTGTAACATGCGTGTAACGTGTGTGCGACATGTGTGTAACATGCGTGTAGCTTGTGTGCACCA
This sequence comes from Petromyzon marinus, assembly GCF_048934315.1. Lineage (NCBI taxonomy): Eukaryota > Metazoa > Chordata > Hyperoartia > Petromyzontiformes > Petromyzontidae > Petromyzon > Petromyzon marinus. The sequence continues at coordinate 975,980 of NC_133738.1, forward strand.
TGCGTGTAACAGTTTGTGTAAAATGTGTGTACCTCGTGTGCAACGCGCGTGTAACGTGCGTGTACTCTCACAAGCGTCCCGCGTGTGCCATGCGTGTGCCATGCGTGTGCCATGCGTGTAACATGCGTGTGCCATGCGTGTGCCATGCGTGTACCCTCACATGTACTCTATGGTGCCACAGAAGGTGTGAGTGACGCTGCCGTCATGGATGGATTCCTTGCAGAGCCCAAAGTCGGTCAGCTTCACGTGGCCTGCGGAGAGACGCAGACAAAGGTGGCCCATGAGGCCTCTACGGGTCTGAGGGGCAAGTGCTGTTACCACTACTACACTACACTATACACTACACTATACACTACACTATACACTACTACACTACACTATACACTACTACACTATACACTACTACACTATACACTACACTATACACTACTACACTATACACTACTACACTATACACTACTACACTATACACTACTACACTATACACTACTACACTATACACTACTACACTCCGTCAGCTTCACGTGGCCTGCGGAGAGACGCAGACAAAGGTGGCCCATGAGGCCTCTACGGGTCTGAGGGGCAAGTGCTGTTACCACTACACTATACACTACTACACTATACACTATACACTACTACACTATACACTACTACACTATACACTACTACACTATACACTACACTATACACTACTACACTACACACTACTACACTATACACTACTACACTATACACCACTACACTATACACTACTACACTATACACTACTACACTATACACTACTACACTATACACCACTACACTATACACTACTACACTATACACTACACTATACACTACTACACTATACACTCCTACACTATACACTACTACACTATACACTACTACACTATACACTACTACACTACACTATACACTACTACACTCCGTCAGCTTCACGTGGCCTGCGGAGAGACGCAGACAAAGGTGGCCCAAATAGCCTCTACGGGTCTGAGGGGCAAGTGTTGTTACTACTACACTATACACTACTACACTACACTATACACTACTACACTATACACTACTACACTACACTATACACTACTACACTACACTATACACTACTACACTATACACTACACTATACACTACTACACTATACACTACTACACTACACTATACACTACACTATACACTACTACACTATACACTACTACACTATACACTACTACACTACACTATACACTACTACACTCCGTCAGCTTCACGTGGCCTGCGGAGAGACGCAGACAAAGGTGGCCCATGTAGCCTCTACGGGTCTGAGGGGCAAGTGTTGTTACTACTACTACACTACTACACTACACTATACACTACTACACTATACACTACTACACTATACACCACTACACTATACACTACTACACTATACACTACACTATACACTACTACACTATACACTACTACACTACACTATACACTACTACACTCCGTCAGCTTCACGTGGCCTGCGGAGAGACGCAGACAAAGGTGGCCCAAATAGCCTCTACGGGTCTGAGGGGCAACTGCTGTTACCACTACTACACTACACTATACTACTACACTACACTATACACTACTACACTATACACTACTACACTACACTATACACTACTACACTATACACTACTACACTATACACTACTGCACTACTACATTACACTATACACTACTACATTACACTGTACACTACTACACTATACATTACTACACTATACACTATACACTACACTATACACTACACTATACACTACTACACTACACTATACACTACTACACTACACTATACACTACTACACTACACTATACACTATACACTACTACACTATACACTACTACACTACACTATACACTACACTATACACTACACTATACACTACTACACTATACACTACACTATACACTACTACACTATACACTACTACACTACACTATACACTACACTATACACTACTACACTATACACTACACTATACACTACACTATACACTACTACACTACACTATACACTACTACACTACACTACTACACTATACACTACACTATACACTACACTATACACTACTACACTACACTATACACTACTACACTACACTATACACTACTACACTATACACTACTACACTATACACTACTACAATATACACTACTACACTATACACTACTACACTACACTACTACACTATACACTACTACACTATACACTACTACACTACACACTACTACACTATATACTACACTATACACTACACTATACACTACTACACTACACTATACACTACTAAACTACACTATACACTACTACACTATACACTACTACACTACACTATACACTACTACACTATGCACTACTACACTATACACTACTACATTACACTATACACTACTACATTACACTATACACTACTACACTATACATTACTACACTATACACTACACTATACACTACACTACTACACTACACTATACACTACTACACTACACTATACACTACTACACTATACACTACTACACTACACTATACACTACTACACTATACACTACTACACTATACACTACTACACTACACTATACACTACACTATACACTACTACACTATACACTACTACACTATACACTACACTATACACTACTACACTATACACTACTACACTACACTATACACTACACTATACACTACTACACTATACACTACACTATACACTACACTATACACTACTACACTACACTATACACTACTACACTACACTACTACACTATACACTACACTATACACTACACTATACACTACTACACTACACTATACACTACTACACTACACTATACACTACTACACTATACACTACTACACTATACACTACTACAATATACACTACTACACTATACACTACTACACTACACTACTACACTATACACTACTACACTATACACTACTACACTATACACTACACACTACTACACTACACTATACACTACTACACTACACTATACACTACTACACTATACACTACTACACTACACTATACACTACTACACTACACACTACTACACTACACTATACACTACTACACTACACTATACACTACTACTACTACTCACCGAGATGACTCAGCATGACGTTCTCTGGCTTGAGGTCTCTGTAGATGATGCCGTGTGTGTGGAGGTGACCCAGGGCCAGCTATACACTATACACTACTACACTACACTATACACTACTACACTATACACTACCACTCACCGAGATGACTCAGCATGACGTTCTCTGGCTTGAGGTCTCTGTAGATGATGCCGTGTGTGTGGAGGTGACCCAGGGCCAGCTATACACTATACACTACACTATACACTACTACACTATACACTACACTATACACTACTACACTACACTATACACTACTACACTATACACTACTACACTATACACTACTACACTATACACTACTACACTACACTATACACTACACTATACACTATACTATACACTATACACTACTACACTATACTATACACTACTACACTACACTATACACTACTACACTATACACTACTACACTATACACTACACTATACACTACACTATACACTACTACACTACAATATACACTACACTATACACTACTACACTACACTATACACTACTACACTATACACTACACTATACACTACTACACTATACACTACACTATACACTACTACACTATACACTACACACTATACACTACTACACTACACACTACTACACTACACTATACACTACTACACTATACACTACTACTACTCACCGAGATGACTCAGCATGACGTTCTCTGGCTTGAGGTCTCTGTAGATGATGCCGTGTGTGTGGAGGTGACCCAGGGCCAGCTATACACTATACACTACACTATACACTACTACTATACACTACTACACTATACACTACACTATACACTACTACACTATACACTACACTATACACTACTACTATACACTACTACACTACACTATACACTACACTATACACTACTACTACTCACCGAGATGACTCAGCATGACGTTCTCTGGCTTGAGGTCTCTGTAGATGATGCCGTGTGTGTGGAGGTGACCCAGGGCCAGCCATACACTATACACTACTACACTACACTATACACTACTACACTATACACTACACTACTACACTATACACTACTACACTATACACTACTACACTATACACTACTACACTATACACTACTACACTACACTATACACTACACTATACACTATACTATACACTATACACTACTACACTATACTATACACTACTACACTACACTATACACTACTACACTATACACTACTACACTATACACTACTACACTATACACTACACTATACACTACACTATACACTACTACACTACAATATACACTACACTATACACTACTACACTACACTATACACTACTACACTATACACTACACTATACACTACTACACTATACACTACACTATACACTACACTATACACTACTACACTATACACTACACACTATACACTACTACACTACACACTACTACACTACACTATACACTACTACACTATACACTACTACTACTCACCGAGATGACTCAGCATGACGTTCTCTGGCTTGAGGTCTCTGTAGATGATGCCGTGTGTGTGGAGGTGACCCAGGGCCAGCTATACACTATACACTACACTATACACTACTACACTATACACTACACTATACACTACACTATACACTACTACACTACACTATACACTACTACACTATACACTACTACACTATACACTACACTATACACTACTCACCGAGATGACTCAGCATGACGTTCTCTGGCTTGAGGTCTCTGTAGATGATGCCGTGTGTGTGGAGGTGACCCAGGGCCAGCCATACACTATACACTACACTACTACACTATACACTACTACACTATACACTACTACACTATACACTACTACACTATACACTACTACACTACACACTATACACTACGTGTGTAGTGTATAGTGTAGGCTACTCACCGAGATGACTCAGCATGACGTTCTCTGGCTTGAGGTCTCTGTAGATGATGCCGTGTGTGTGGAGGTGACCCAGGGCCAGCCATACACTATACACTACACTATACACTACTACACTATACACTACACTATACACTACGTGTGTAGTGTATACACTACGTGTGTAGTGTATAGTGTAGTGTAGGCTACTCACCGAGATGACTCAGCATGACGTTCTCTGGCTTGAGGTCTCTGTAGATGATGCCGTGTGTGTGGAGGTGACCCAGGGCCAGCTATACACTATACACTACTACACTATACACTACTACACTATACACTACACTATACACTACTACACTATACACTACTCACCGAGATGACTCAGCATGACGTTCTCTGGCTTGAGGTCTCTGTAGATGATGCCGTGTGTGTGGAGGTGACCCAGGGCCAGGGAGATCTCCGCTAGGTAGAAGCTGTCGTAGGACGTTCGGGGGGGGGGGGTCGGGGAATCAGAATCAAGGGGGGGGCAGTCCCCTGTAGTGGGGGGCAGTCCTCCTGTAGTGGGGGGCAGTCCCCTGTAGTGGGGGGCAGTCCCCCTGTAGTGGGGGGCAGTCCCCTCTAGTGGGGGGCAGTCCTCCTCTAGTGGGTGGCAGTCCTCCTGTAGTGGGGGGCAGTCCCCTGTAGGGGCAGTCCCCCCTAGGGTGGTGGTGAAGGTGGTGAGGGTGGTGAGTGTGGTGAGGGTGGTGGTGAGTGTGTGGTGAGTGTGTGGTGAGTGTGGTGAGTGTGGTGGTGAGTGTGGTGAGTGTGGTGAGTGTGTGGTGAGTGTGGTGGTGAGTGTGGTGGTGAGTTACTGCTCACCACGCTGTGTCTTCCATGAAGATCCCTTCTCTCTCCAGCTGCATGAAGAGTGGTGGTGGTGGTGGTGAGGGTGGTGGTGAGTGTGGTGGTGAGTGTGGTGGTGAGTGTGGTGAGGGTGGTGGTGAGTGTGGTGGTGAGTGTGGTGGTGAGTGTGGTGGTGAGTGTGGTGAGTGTGTGGTGAGTGTGGTGGTGAGTGTGGTGGTGAGTGTGGTGGTGAGTGTGGTGAGTGTGGTGAGTGTGGTGGTGAGTGTGGTGGTGAGTTACTGCTCACCACGCTGTGTCTTCCATGAAGATCCCTTCTCTCTCCAGCTGCATGAAGAGCTCTCCCCCTGCACAAAGACAAAGGTCCCGCACGTCCGCTACAGCCTCAGCGGCGACAGGGCAAAGTGCTCTTGGAGAGTGGCGACTCGCAAGGATGCCGGAATGGCCCCACGCCCGGCCGCCTTTGTCTTCCCGGGGCAATCACATCGGTGG
>NC_133738.1:984803-1029803 GCF_048934315.1 Petromyzon marinus
TCTCCACAACTGCCCCATCACCGATTGGGAGTTGTGGGGGTGGAGTGTCCGATGGTACAAAATACCCAGGCAGGTGCTTAGTTTTGGTGGGGCTGATGGTAAGGCCCCACCTCTTAGTGGCACGCTCCAGTCTCAGCAGCAGCGTCTCCAACTCCTCCTCTGACTGAGCAGCTATTACCAAGTCATCAGCATACATAACGTGGTTGAGCAATAGGGAGCCATCCCTTGACCGCACCCGGGCATCGATTAGCCTCCCATTATATCTGTACCATATGGAGATTCCCCCGGTACAGCTATTGAAGGCTTCACGAACTACGTGGTCAAAATAGATGTTAAATAATGTGGGAGCCAGAGGACATCCCTGTCGCACCCCAAGGTGTACAGGGAATGGCTCTGACTCCCGGCCACGTAGTTTTACCCGGGCCCGCTCACCATCATGAAGGTCCTTAATGATCGTGAGCAGAGGGTCAGGTACTCCAAAAGCACGAAGAACGACCCAGAGCCCAGGCCTACTGATGGTATCATAGGCCTTGACCAGGTCAATAAAGCAGAGATGTAGGTCTTGTTGGAATTCCCTACACCTCTGCTGTAGCAGACGGACAGAAAATATGGCATCTGTGCAGGACCGCCCTTTCCTGAAACCGCATTGGGGCTCCGCAAGCCTCTCCTCAGTGTGCCTGGCAAGGCGATGCTGAATAATCCTTGCCAGGACCTTTCCCGGCACACTGAGGAGTGAGATGCCCCTGTAGTTGTTACAGTCTGTGCGGTCCCCCTTCTTAAAAAGGGGGACCACCAGGGCATCCTTCCAATCCTGCGGAACCCGTCCAGTGGTCCAGACTGTTGTTATGATGTCATATAGGGCAGTCTGTGCACAAACGCCACCCTCCCTCAGCATTTCGCTTGGGAGATCATCTCTGCCCGCTGCCTTTCCTGGTCTCAGACTCCGGATCGCCTTCAATACTTCCTCAGCAGATGGCACCTCAGCCAGCCACTCACAGAGGGTGACTTCATCCAATATTTGAGGCACCGCAGCCTCAGCAGGGTCATCCTCACTTTGTGCCACGATGTTTTCCTGGCTGAGGGATTTTCCCTCCCCCAGGACCTCACAGAAATGCTCAGCAAATCTGCGAATCTGTTCCTGGGGGTCGGAAATTGGATCACCGTTTTTTCCCCTAATGATGGCAATAGGTGTGGCGCTGCAGGTTACCTTTTTGATGGAGTTAAATAGAGATTTGTGATCACGGGCCACTGAGGCAGACTCCATCTCCTCAGCAACCCGCGACCACCACCCATCCTTGCAGCGCCTCACGGCTCTCCGAACCTCCGAGCGAAGGCTGCGGTAAGCCTCCTCATTCTCTGACGTGGGATTCTGTAGCCGATGACAGTGGGCCTGTCGCTTTTTCTCAACCATCCTGAACAACTCCTCTGTCATCCAGGGTGTCTGGGGAGGTCTGGACCGCGTACCCAAAGCAGCCATTGCAGCTGCATGAGTCACAGTCCTAAACCTCGCCCATTTACCCTCGACATCAGGAGGAGTCGGGGACGATGCCAATCCCAGCCGCAAGCGATGATGAAATTCTCGCTTGCAACTTTCATCAGATAACTGAGACCAGGCCACTTTAGGTTGGAATGGGGTCCTGGGTGTACACCCACCACCGGAGTGGAAGAATGGCAGGCGCATCTTACAGATGACTAGTCGATGGTCAGAGGGCAGATCAGCTCCACGGTAGGTCCTGGTGTCAAGGACATGGGCTCGCATTCGCTGGTCCGTCACTATGTAGTCCAGCAGATGTTCTTGCTTGGACCCGGCATGCATCCATGATGTTGTGTGGATGCGCCGATGCCGGAACAGCGTGTTGGTAATTACAAGCCCATGGGCTGCACAAAAATCTAGCAGCCTCCTACCGTTGTTATTGAGCTGATCTGGCCCATGCCCTCCAATCACTCCAGACCAGGTGCCAGTATCATGACCAACTCGGGCATTGAAGTCACCCAACATGATGACTCTATCCCGAGGGGCCACTTTAGCCAGCACCTGTGACAGGAGGTCATAGAAGGCATCTGACTCATCGGCTTTGCCTGCATCCCTCCACGGATGTTCATCTTCGGTGGGGGCATAAGTAACCACGACCACCATTCCTCGCCTCCGGTTGATGGGAAGGCGAGCCCAAAGTAGCCTGGGGCTTACAGCTTCCCACACCTCACCGCCACGCTCCCACGCCCCTTTCATTCTTTTGTTCAAAAGAAGACCCACACCCTGTTGTTTGGCAGTCTGCTGCCCCGAGTAGAGGACTGTCCACCCCTCATGGTGGCAGGAGCCAGAGCCGGTCCACCGGACCTCCTGAATGCCGCATAGATCCAGGCGGTACCGGTCCAGCTCCCGACAGAGGAGTGGCAGCCTCTCCTCTGCAGTGAGCGTTCGAACATTCCACGTGGCCACCCGTAGTGGCTTTTCGTTGTTTCTGGAGTCGCCCCGAGGGTAGGTATTCAATCTCCTGGCTCCGCCAATTGGGGTTTGGCCAGGAGACGTCATAGACGCCTGGCCCCCCGGGGCCTCCGGCACAAGCTTAGTTGTTACATATTTCAGTTTAATTCGTGGTTTCGTGGTAATTAATTGAAGGTGGAGGGGTTACCAGCCCCTCGCACCCTTCCAGAGCCCCCGTTTAGCCCCTGTGGTGGACACATATGCCATGAGGGGAGGAGCCAATCAAAATTGGATCTCCCCCCACAGCGCTGTCCACGACAGAGTTGCCCGTCCGGCACCGCGAGGAGGTAGGGGGTTGTTTTGCCGGTCACACACACATACACACACATACACACACATACACACTACATACACACATACATACACACATACATACACACATACATACACACATACACATACATACACACACATACACACACACATATACATACACACACATACACATACATACACATACACACACATACACACACATACACATACATACACACATACATACACACATACACATACACACACATACACACACATACACACACACACATACACACACATACATACACACACATACACACACACACATACACACACACACATACACACACACACATACACACTACATACACACACATACATACACACTCACACACGCAGAGAAACACACACACAGTGAGTGAGTAGTGATAGTGAGTAGTGAATAGTGAGTAGTGATAGTGAGTAGTGAGTGAATAGTGAGTAGTGAATAGTGAGTAGTGAGTAGTGAATAGTGACTAGTGAGTAGTGAATGAGTAGTGAGTGAGTAGTGAATAGTGAGTAGTGAATAGTGAGTAGTGAATGAGTAGTGAATAGTGACTAGTGAATAGTGATAGTGAATAGTGATAGTGACTAGTGAGTAGTGAATAGTGACTAGTGAGTAGTGAATAGTGACTAGTGAGTAGTGACTAGTGAATAGTGAGTAGTGATAGTGAATAGTGACTAGTGAATAGTGAGTAGTGACTAGTGAGTAGTGAATAGTGAGTAGTGAATAGTGACTAGTGAATAGTGAGTAGTGACTAGTGAGTAGTGAATAGTGAGTAGTGAGTAGTTAATAGTGAATAGTGACTAGTGAATAGTGACTAGTGAATGGTGAGTAGTGAGTAGTGACTAGTGAATAGTGAGTAGTGAGTAGTGAATAGTGACTAGTGACTAGTGAATAGTGAGTAGTGAATAGTGAATAATGACTAGCGAGTAGTGACTAGTGACTAGTGAATAGTGACTAGTGAATAGTGAGTAGTGACTAGTGAGTAGTGACTAGTGAATAGTGATTAGTGAATAGTGACTAGTGAATAGTGATAGTGAATAATGAATAGTGAGTAGTGAATAGTGACTAGTGACTAGTGAATGGTGAATAGTGAGTAGTTAATAGTGAATAGTGAGTAGTGAATAGTGACTAGTGACTAGTGAATGGTGAATAGTGAGTAGTTAATAGTGAATAGTGAGTAGTGAATAGTGAATAGTGACTAGTGACTGGTGAATAGTGAGTAGTTAATAGTGAATAGTGAGTAGTGAATAGTGAATAGTGAGTAGTGAATAGTGAGTAGTGAGTAGTGAGTCTTACCACTGAGAAACTCCAGTATCAGGTAGAGTTTTCCGCCCGTCTGGAAGGCATACGCCAGGTCTACTATGAATGGATGCTGAATCATCTCCAAGATGCTGCGCTCAGCACGAGTGTGGGCAGTGTCCTTGGCGTTGCAGACAATGCTGGCCTACTTAGACACACACATAGACACACACATAGACACACACATAGACACACACACAGACACAGACATAGACACACACACTCACGAGTGTGGGCAGTGTCCTTGGCGTTGCAGACAATGCTGGCCTACTTAGACACACACAGAGAGACAGATAGACACACACAGACAGAGACACACACACAGACAGACACACACACATAAACACACACAGACACACAGACATAGACACACACACACACATAAACACACACAGACACGAGTGTGGGCAGTGTCCTTGGCGTTGCAGACAATGCTGGCCTACTTAGACACACACAGAGAGACAGATAGACACACACAGACACACACGTAGACACACACACTCACATAAACACACACATAGACACACACACACACACATAGACACACACACAGACACACACATAGACAGACACACTCACAAGTGTGGGCAGTGTCCTTGGCGTTGCAGACAATGCTAGACACACACATAAACACACACAGACACAACAACAACAACAAAAACAACAACCGCCATTCGCCACTAAGTGGCGGTGACATCACCACGACACTTGTGCCAGGCTATGTGCACCCTGAGGCCACGTGAAGTGTCGAACGCCCGCTGGCAGGAGGTCACGGGGCAGACCCAGGTGCCACAGGTCGACTGACTGAGATGACTGGCTGATGCACCACCTGTGCCCCCTACTGTGCCAACCTGCTGTGCTTTAGCCACCCGGCGCTCCGCTCGCTGTTGTGAGCGTCGCTCCTCCGCCCTCCGTTGTTGTTGGAGGGCGACTGCCTCCAACTGCCCAGTAGCATCCTTCACGAGCCTCCTCCACAGAGGCCGATCTTGACACCGCTGGTACCAGTCATCGGCAAGTCCACTCAGCTCCACGTCCTCCTGTACCACATCACTCCATCTCTTCTCTAGCCCGTGCCGCGCCCGCTTAGCCCCCTCAATCCGGCCAAACAAAAGCTGTTTCGGCATGCGGTGGCTGGGCATGCGGGCTACATGACCCAGCCATCGCAGCCTTGCCTGCCGGAGGAGCTCACCGATGGGACCCTGCCCAGATCTTTCAAGGATTTGTGAGCTCCTCACACAATCCAGTCTGGTTAAACCCAGGATGGATCGTAGGCAGGTCAGCCTAAATGTTTCTAACCGGCGAAGATGTTCCATTAGGGGGGTCCACGTTTCGCAAGCGTAGAGAAGGGAGGGAATGACCGTGGCCGAGAAGACCTGAAGCTTAGTGCGGAGCGACAGACCAGGTAGCTTCCACACAGCGTTACGCAACCGATGAAAAGATATTGCCGCTCGACTGATTCGGAGTGAGACCTCTGCTGTTAAACTGGAGCCAGTCATAAGCACACTGCCCAGGTATGGGAAACTCTCCACTCTCTCCACAACTGCCCCATCACCGATTGGGAGTTGTGGGGGTGGAGTGTCCGATGGCACAAAATACCCAGGCAGGTGCTTAGTTTTGGTGGGGCTGAGGATAAGGCCCCACCTCTTAGTGGCACGCTCCAGTCTCAGCAGCAGCGTCTCCAACTCCTCCTCTGACTGAGCAGCTATTACCAAGTCATCAGCATACATAACGTGGTTGAGCAATAGGGAGCCATCCCTTGACCGCACCCGGGCATCGATTAGCCTCCCATTATATCTGTACCATATGGAGATTCCCCCGGTACAGCTATTGAAGGCTTCACGAACTACGTGGTCAAAATAGATGTTAAATAATGTGGGAGCCAGAGGACATCCCTGTCGCACCCCAAGGTGTACAGGGAATGGCTCTGACTCCCGGCCACGTAGTTTTACCCGGGCCCGCTCACCATCATGAAGGTCCTTAATGATCGTGAGCAGAGGGTCAGGTACTCCAAAAGCACGAAGAACGACCCAGAGCCCAGGCCTACTGATGGTATCATAGGCCTTGACCAGGTCAATAAAGCAGAGATGTAGGTCTAGTTGGAATTCCCTACACCTCTGCTGTAGCAGACGGACAGAAAATCTGGCATCTGTGCAGGACCGCCCTTTCCTGAAACCGCATTGGGGCTCCGCAAGCCTCTCCTCAGCGTGCCTGGCAAGGCGATGCTGAATAATCCTTGCCAGGACCTTTCCCGGCACACTGAGGAGTGAGATGCCCCTGTAGTTGTTACAGTCTGTGCGGTCCCCCTTCTTAAAAAGGGGGACCACCAGGGCATCCTTCCAATCCTGCGGAACCCGTCCAGTGGTCCAGACTGTTGTTATGATGTCATATAGGGCAGTCTGTGCACAAACGCCACCCTCCCTCAGCATTTCGCTTGGGAGATCATCTCTGCCCGCTGCCTTTCCTGGTCTCAGACTCCGGATCGCCTTCAATACTTCCTCAGCAGATGGCACCTCAGCCAGCCACTCACAGGGGGTGACTTCATCCAATATTTGAGGCACCGCAGCCTCAGCAGGGTCATCCTCACTTTGTGCCACGATGTTTTCCTGGCTGAGGGATTTTCCCTCCCCCAGGACCTCACAGAAATGCTCAGCAAATCTGCGAACCTGTTCCTGGGGGTCGAAAATTGGATCACCGTTTTTTCCCCTAATGATGGCAATAGGTGTGGCGCTGCAGGTTACTTTTTTGATGGAGTTAAATAGAGATTTGTGATCACGAGCCACTGAGGCAGACTCCATCTCCTCAGCAACCCGCGACCACCACCCATCCTTGCAGCGCCTCACGGCTCTCCGAACCTCCGAGCGAAGGCTGCGGTAAGCCTCCTCATTCTCTGACGTGGGATTCTGTAGCCGATGACAGTGGGCCTGTCGCTTTTTCTCAACCATCCTGAACACCTCCTCTGTCATCCAGGGTGTCTGGGGAGGTCTGGACCGCGTACCCAAAGCAGCCATTGCAGCTGCATGAGTCACAGTCCTAAACCTCGCCCATTTACCCTCGACATCAGGAGGAGTCGGGGACGATGCCAATCCCAGCCGCAAGCGATGATGAAATTCTCGCTTGCAACTTTCATCAGATAACTGAGACCAGGCCACTTTAGGTTGGAATGGGGTCCTGGGTGTACACCCACCACCGGAGTGGAAGAATGGCAGGCGCATCTTACAGATTACTAGTCGATGGTCAGAGGGCCGATCAGCTCCACGGTAGGTCCTGGTGTCAAGGACATGGGCTCGCATTCGCTGGTCCGTCACTATGTAGTCCAGCAGATGTTCTTGCTTGGACCTGGCATGCATCCATGATGTTGTGTGGATGCGCCGATGCCGGAACAGCGTGTTGGTAATTACAAGCCCATGGGCTGCACAAAAATCTAGCAGCCTCCTACCGTTGTTATTGAGCTGATCTGGCCCATGCCCTCCAATCACTCCAGACCAGGTGCCAGTATCATGACCAACTCGGGCATTGAAGTCACCCAACATGATGACTCTATCCCGAGGGGCCACTTTAGCCAGCACCTGTGACAGGAGGTCATAGAAGGCATCTGACTCATCGGCTTTGCCTGCATCCCTCCACGGATGTTCATCTTCGGTGGGGGCATAAGTAACCACGACCACCATTCCTCGCCTCCGGTTGATGGGAAGGCGAGCCCAAAGTAGCCTGGGGCTTACAGCTTCCCACACCTCACCGCCACGCTCCCACGCCCCCTTCATTCTTTTGTTTAAAAGAAGACCCACACCCTGTTGTTTGGCAGTCTGCTGCCCCGAGTAGAGGACTGTCCACCCCTCATGGTGGCAGGAGCCAGAGCCGGTCCACCGGACCTCCTGAATGCCGCATAGATCCAGGCGGTACCGGTCCAGCTCCCGACAGAGGAGTGGCAGCCTCTCCTCTGCAGTGAGCGTTCGAACATTCCACGTGGCCACCCGTAGTGGCTTTTCGTTGTTTCTGGAGTAGCCCCGAGGGTAGGTATTCAATCTCCTGGCTCCGCCAATTGGGGTTTGGCCAGGAGACGTCATAGACGCCTGGCCCCCCGGGGCCTCCGGCACAAGCTTAGTTGTTACATATTTCAGTTTAATTCGTGGTTTTGTGGTAATTAATTGAAGGTGGAGGGGTTACCAGCCCCTCGCACCCGTCCAGAGCCCCCGTTTAGCCCCTGTGGTGGACACATATGCCATGAGGGGAGGAGCCAATCAAAATTGGAACTCCCCCCACAGCGCTGTCCACGACAGAGTTGCCCGTCCGGCACCGCGAGGAGGTAGGGGGTTGTTTTGCAGGACACAGACACACACACATAAACACATACAGACACACACATAGACACACACAGACACACACACACAGACACACACACATAAACACACACAGACACACACACATAAACACATACAGACACACACATAGACACACACAGACACACACACACAGACACACACACATAAACACACACAGACACACACACATAAACACACACAGACACACACATAAACACACATAGACACACACACAGACACACACACATAAACACACACAGACACACACATAAACACACATAGACACACACACATAAACACACACAGACACACATAAACACACATAGACACACACACAGACACACATAAACACACACAGACACACACATAAACACACATAGACACACACACAGACACACACACAAAAACACACACAGACACACACATAAACACACATAGACACACACACAGACACACACACACTCACAAGTGTGGGCAGTGTCCTTGGCATTGCCGACAATGCTGGCCTACTTAGACACACACAGAGAGACAGAGACACACACAGACACACACACAGACACACACAGACACACACACACATAGACACACAGACACACACACAAACATAAACTACACACAGACATAGACACACATAGACACACATAGATACACATAGACACACACACACTCACATAGACACACACACATATACACATACACAGACATATACACACACAGACAGACACACAGACATAGACACACACAGACACACACACACACTCACATAGACACACACAGACAGACAGACATAGACAAACACGGACACACAGACATAGACACACATAGACACACACAGACACTCACATAAAAACACACAGACATAAACACACACAGACACACAGACACGCACATAAACACACAGACACACAGACAAACACACACAGACACACACATAGACACATACACAGACACACACATAGACACACACACAGACACACACATAGACACACACACAGACACTCACATAAACACACACGGACATAAACACACACAGACACACAGATACGCACATAAACACACAGACACACAGACAAAGACACACACAGACACAGAGACATAGACACTCACATAGACACACACACATAGACACACAGACACTCACGAGTGTGGGCAGTCTCCTTGGCGTTGCAGACAATGCTGGTCTACTTAGACACACACAGAGAAACAGAGACACACACACACAAATAGACACACACACAGACACACACATAGACACACACACACACGTACACTAACATAAACACACACAGACACACACACATAAACACACACACAAACACACACAGACACACACACACAGACACACACATAAACACACACACATAGACACACACACATAGACAACAACAACAACCGCCATTCGCCACTAAGTGGCGGTGACGTCACCACGACGCTTGTGCTAGGCTATGTGCACCCTGAGGCCACGTGAAGTGTCGAACGCCCGCGGGCAGGAGGTCACGGGGCAGACCCAGGTGCCACGGGTCGACTGACTGAGATGACTGGCTGATGCACCACCTGTGCCCCCTACTGTGCCAACCTGCTGTGCTTTAGCCATCCGGCGCTCCGCTCGTTGTTGTGAGCGTCACTCCTCCGCCCTCCGTTGTTGTTAGAGGGCGACTGCCTCCAACTGCCCAGTAGCGTCCTTCACGAGCCTCCTCCACAGAGGCCGATCTTGACACCGCTGGTACCAGTCATCGGCAAGTCCACTCAGCTCCACATCCTCCTGTACCACGTCACTCCATCTCTTCTCTAGCCCGTGCCGCGCCCGCTTAGCCCCCTCGATCCGGCCGAACAAAAGCTGTTTCGGCATGCGGTGGCTGGGCATGCGGGCTACATGACCCAGCCATCGCAGCCTTGCCTGCCGGAGGAGCTCACCGATGGGACCTTGCCCAGATCTTTCAAGGATTTGTGAGCTCCTCACACAATCCAGCCTGGTTAAACCCAGGATGGATCGTAGGCAGGCTAGCCTAAATGTTTCTAACCGGCGAAGATGTTCCATTAGGGGGGGTCCACGTTTTGCAAGCGTAGAGAACGGAGGGAATGACCGTGGCCGAGAAGACCTGAAGCTTAGTGCGGAGCGACAGACCAGGTAGCTTCCACACAGCGTTACGCAACCGATGAAAAGATATTACCGCTTGACTGATTCGGAGTGAGACATCTGCTGTTAAACTGGAGCCGGTCACATAGACACACGTAGACTCGCACACACACATTAACACACAGACACACACACAGACACACACACAGACACACACACACACGTAGACACACACATAGACATAGACACAACAACAACCACCATTCGCCACTAAGTGGCGGTGATGTCACCACGACGCTTGTGCCAGGCTCTGGACGGGTGCGAGGGGCTGGTAACCCCTCCACCTTCAATTAATTACCACTAAACCACAAGACATAGACACACACACACATAGACATACACACTCACCTTTTTTAGAACCTTCATAGCAAAGATTTTTCCGGAATCTGCTCCCAAAACCTTTCTGACTTGGAAGACCTACTCACACCATCACCAGCACCACCATCACAATCATCACCATCACCATTATCAGCAACATCATCATCACAAACATCACCATCAGCATCACCATCATCAGCATCATCATAATCACAACCAAGATTATATCCATCATTATCACCATCATCAGCAACATCACCAACATCACCATCACCAACATCACCATCATTATCACCAACATTATCATCAGCATCATCATAACCAAGATTAAGGCCATCATCATCACCGTCATCAGCAACATCATCACCATCACCACTACTACACTATACACAACACTACTACACTATACACTACTACACCACACTATACACTACTATACTACACAATTCACAACTACACTACACTATACACTATACTATAAACTACTACACTATACACTACTACACTACACTATACACTACTATACTACACTATTCACTACTACACTATACTATACACTACTACACTATACACTACACTATACACTACTAAACTATACACTACTACACTATACACTACTACACTATACACTACAACACTAGATGACACCATTCACTACTACACTACACTATACACTACACTACTACATGATACACGATACACTACACTACTACACAATACACTACTACACAACACACTACTAGACTACACTATACACTACACACTACTAGACTACACTATACACTACTACACTATACACTACTACACAACACTATACACTACACTATACACTACTACACTATACACTACTACACTATACACTACACTATACACGACACTACTACACTACACTATACACTACTACACTATGCACTACTACACTATACACTACTACACTACACACTACACTATACACTACACTACTACACTATACACTACTACACTATACACTACTACACTATACACTACTACACTATACACTACTACACTATACACTACTACACTATACACTACACACTACTACACTACACTATACACTACATTACTACACTATACACTACTACACTACACTATACACTACTACACTATACACTACACTACTACACTATACACTACTACACTACACTATACACTACTATACTATACACTACTACACTATACACTACTACACTATACACTACCACACTATACACTTTTACACTACTACACTATACACTACACTATGCACTACTACACTACACACTACTACACTATACACTACTACACTACACAATACAC
The DNA here is from genome assembly GCF_048934315.1 of Petromyzon marinus. NCBI lineage: Eukaryota > Metazoa > Chordata > Hyperoartia > Petromyzontiformes > Petromyzontidae > Petromyzon > Petromyzon marinus. The sequence goes on from NC_133738.1 coordinate 996,983, forward strand.
TACACTACACTCTACACTACTACACTACACTATACACTACTACACTATACACTACTACACTATACATTACTATACTACACTAAACACTATACACTACAACACTACACTATACACTACTACACTATACACTACTACACTACACTATACACTACTACACTATACACTACACTATACTCTACTACACTACACTATACACTACTACACTACATTACACACTACTACACTACACTATACACTACTACACAACACACTACTACACTGCACTATACACTACTACACTATACACTACTACACTATACACTACTACACTATACACTCTACACTACTACACTAGACACTACTACACTATACCATACACTACTACACTACACTATACACTACTACACTACACTATACACTACTACACTATACACTACTACACTACTGCACTACACTATACACTACTACACAACACTACACACTACACTATACACTACTACACAACACTACACACTACACTATACACTACACTATACACTACTACACTACTATATACACTACTACACTATACACTACTACACTACACACTAATACACTATACACTACTATACTACACTATACACTACTATACTACACTATACACTACTACACTACACTATATACTACACTACTACACTATACACTACTACACTATACACTACTATACTACACTATACACTACTACACTACACTATACACTACTATGCTATACACTACTACACTACTACACTACACTTTACACTACACTATACACTACTACACTGCACTATACACTACTACACAATACACTAATACACTATACACTACACTATTCACTACTACACTAAACTATACACTACTACACTACTACACTATACACTACACTATACACTACACACTACTACACTACACTATACACTACTACACTATACACTACTACACTACACTATACACTACTACACTATACACTACTACACTACACTATACACTACTACACTACACTATACACTACACTATTCACTACTACACAACACTATATACTACACTACTACACTATACACTACTACACTATACACTCTACACTATACACTACTACACTAGACACTACTACACTACACTATACACTACTACACTACACTATACACTACTACACTACTACACATTACACTACTGCACTACACTATACACTACTACACTACACTATACACTACTACACCACACTACACTATACACTACTACACTACACTATACACTACACTATACACTACTACACTACACTATTCACTACTACACTACTATATACACTACTACACTACACTATACACTACTACACTACACTACTACACTATACACTACACTACTACACTATACTATACACTACTACACTATACACTACTACACTACACTATACACTACTACACTATACACAACACTATACACTACACTATACACTACTACACTATACACTACACTATACACTACACTATACATGACACTATACACTACTACACTATACACTACTACACTATGCACTACTACACTATGCACTACTACACTATACACTACTACACTATACACTACTACACTATACACTACTACACTACACACTACTACACTATACTATACACTACACTACTACACTATACACTACTACACTACACTATACACTACATTACTACACTATACACTACTACACTACACTATACACTACTACACTATACACTACTACACTATACACTACTACACTATACACTACTACACTACACTATACACTACACACTACTACACTACACTATACACTACATTACTACACTATACACTACTACACTACACTACTACACTATACACTACACTACTACACTACACTATACACTACTATACTATACACTACTACACTATACACTACTACACTATACACTACCACACTATGCACTTTTACACTATACACTACTACACTATACACTACACTATGCACTACTACACTACACACTACTACACTATACACTACTACACTACACAATACACTACACTACACTCTACACTATACGCTACTACACTACACTATACACTACTACACTACACTATACACTACTACACTATACACTACTACACTACTGCACTACACTATACACTACTACACAACACTACACACTACACTATACACTACTACACAACACTACACACTACACTATACACTACTACACTACTATATACACTACTACACTACACTATACACTACTACACTACACACTACTACACTATACACTAATACACTATACACTACTATACTACACTATACACTACTACACTACACTATATACTACACTACTACACTATACACTACTACACTATACACTACTATACTACACTATACACTACTACACTACACTATACACTACTATGCTATACACTACTACACTATACACTACTACACTACACTATACACTACACTATACACTACTACACTGCACTATACACTACTACACAATACACTAATACACTATACACTACACTATTCACTACTACACTAAACTATACACTACTACACTACACTACTACACTATACACTACACTATACACTACACACTACTACACTACACTATACACTACTACACTACACTATACACTACTACACTATACACTACTACACTACACTATACACTACTACACTATACACTACTACACTACACTATACACTACTACACTACACTATACACTACACTATTCACTACTACACAACACTATATACTACACTACTACACTATACACTACTACACTATACACTCTACACTATACACTACTACACTAGACACTACTACACTACACTATACACTACTACACTACACTATACACTACTACACATTACACTACTGCACTACACTATACACTACTACACTACACTATACACTACTACACCACACTACACTATACACTACTACACTACACTATACACTACACTATACACTACTACACTACACTATTCACTACTACACTACTATATACACTACTACACTACACTATACACTACTACACTACACTACTACACTATACACTACACTACTACACTATACTATACACTACTACACTATACACTACTACACTACACTATACACTACTACACTATACACAACACTATACACTACACTATACACTACTACACTATACACTACACTATACACTACTACACTATACACTACACTATACACTACACTATACATGACACTACTACAATACACTATACACTACTACACTATACACTACTACACTATGCACTACTACACTATGCACTACTACACTATACACTACTACACTATACACTACTACACTATACACTACTACACTACACACTACTACACTATACTATACACTACACTACTACACTATACACTACTACACTACACTATACACTACATTACTACACTATACACTACTACACTACACTATACACTACTACACTATACACTACTACACTATACACTACTACACTACACTATACACTACACACTACTACACTACACTATACACTACATTACTACACTATACACTACTACACTACACTACTACACTATACACTACACTACTACACTACACTATACACTACTATACTATACACTACTACACTATACACTACTACACTATACACTACCACACTATGCACTTTTACACTATACACTACTACACTATACACTACACTATGCACTACTACACTACACACTACTACACTATACACTACTACACTACACAATACACTACACCACACTCTACACTATACGCTACTACACTACACTATACACTACACTATACACTACTACACTATACACTACTACACTATACATTACTATACTACACTAAACACTATACACTACTACACTACACTATACACTACTACACTACACTATACACTACTACACTATACACTACACTATACTCTACAACACTACACTATACACTACTACACTACATTACACACTACTACACTACACTATACACTACTACACAACACACTACTACACTGCACTATACACTACTACACTATACACTACTACACTATACACTACTACACTATACACTCTACACTACTACACTAGACACTACTACACTATACCATACACTACTACACTACACTATACACTACTACACTACACTATACACTACTACACTATACACTACTACACTACTGCACTACACTATACACTACTACACAACACTACACACTACACTATACACTACACTATACACTACTACACAACACTACACACTACACTATACACTACACTATACACTACTACACTACTATATACACTACTACACTACACTATACACTACTACACTACACACTACTACACTATACACTAATACACTATACACTACTATACTACACTATACACTACTACACTACACTATATACTACACTACTACACTATACACTACTACACTATACACTACTATACTACACTACTACACTACACTATACACTACTATGCTATACCCTACTACACTATACACTACTACACTACACTATACACTACACTATACACTACTACACTGCACTATACACTACTACACAATACACTCATACACTATACACTACACTATTCACTACTACACTAAACTATACACTACTACACTACACTATATACTACACTACTACACTATACACTACACTATACACTACACACTACTACACTACACCATACACTACTACACTATACACTACTACACTACACTATACACTACTACACTATACACTACTACACTACACTATACACTACTACACTACACTATACACTACACTATTCACTACTACACAACACTATATACTACACTACTACACTATACACTACTACACTATACACTCTACACTATACACTACTACACTAGACACTACTACACTACACTATACACTACTACACTACACTATACACTACTACACTACACTACTACACTATACACTACTGCACTACACTATACACTACTACACTACACTATACACTACTACACCACACTACACTACTACACTACACTATACACTACACTATACACTACACTATTCACTACTACACTACTATATACACTACTACACTACACTATACACTACTACACTACACTATACACTACACTACTACACTATACACTACTACACTATACACTACTACACTATACATTACTATACTACACTAAACACTATACACTACTACACTACACTATACACTACTACACTACACTATACACTACTACACTATACACTACACTATACTCTACAACACTACACTATACACTACTACACTACATTACACACTACTACACTACACTATACACTACTACACAACACACTACTACACTGCACTATACACTACTACACTATACACTACTACACTATACACTACTACACTATACACTCTACACTACTACACTAGACACTACTACACTATACCATACACTACTACACTACACTATACACTACTACACTACACTATACACTACTACACTATACACTACTACACTACTGCACTACACTATACACTACTACACAACACTACACACTACACTATACACTACACTATACACTACTACACAACACTACACACTACACTATACACTACACTATACACTACTACACTACTATATACACTACTACACTACACTATACACTACTACACTACACACTACTACACTATACACTAATACACTATACACTACTATACTACACTATACACTACTACACTACACTATATACTACACTACTACACTATACACTACTACACTATACACTACTATACTACACTACTACACTACACTATACACTACTATGCTATACCCTACTACACTATACACTACTACACTACACTATACACTACACTATACACTACTACACTGCACTATACACTACTACACAATACACTAATACACTATACACTACACTATTCACTACTACACTAAACTATACACTACTACACTACACTATATACTACACTACTACACTATACACTACACTATACACTACACACTACTACACTACACCATACACTACTACACTATACACTACTACACTACACTATACACTACTACACTATACACTACTACACTACACTATACACTACTACACTACACTATACACTACACTATTCACTACTACACAACACTATATACTACACTACTACACTATACACTACTACACTATACACTCTACACTATACACTACTACACTAGACACTACTACACTACACTATACACTACTACACTACACTATACACTACTACACTACACTACTACACTATACACTACTGCACTACACTATACACTACTACACTACACTATACACTACTACACCACACTACACTACTACACTACACTATACACTACACTATACACTACACTATTCACTACTACACTACTATATACACTACTACACTACACTATACACTACTACACTACACTATACACTACACTACTACACTATACTATACACTACTACACTATACACTACTACACTACACTATACACTACTACACTACACTATACACTAATACACTATACACTACACTATTTACTCCTACACTACACTATACACTACTACACCACACTATATACTACACTACTACACTATACACTACTACACTATACACTACTACACTACACTATACACTAGACACTACTACACTACACTATAGACTACTACACTATACACTACACACTATACACTACTACACTACACTATACACTGTAAACTACACTATACACTACTACCCTACACTACTACACTACACTAAACACTACTACACTACACTATACACTACTACACCATACACTACTACACCATACACTACTACACTACACTATACACTACTACACCATACACTACTACACTACACCATACACTACACTATACACTACACTATACACTACACTATACACTACTACACTATACACTACACTATACACTACTACACCATACACTACTACACTACACTACTACACTACACTATACACTACTACACTATACACTACTACACCATACACTACTACACTATACACTACTACACTATACACTACTACACTACACTATACACTACACTATACACTACTACACTACACTATACACTACTACACTACACCATACACTACACTATACACTACTACACTATACACTACTACACTACACTATATAATACACTATACACTACTACACTACACTACCCTACTACACTATACACTACACTATACACTACTACACTACACTATACACTACACGATACACTACTACACTACACTATACACTACTACACTATACACTACTACACTACTACACTACACTATACACTACTACACTATACACTACTACACTACACTATACACTACACTATACACTACTACACTATACACTACACTATACACTACACACTACACTATACACTACTACACTATACACTACTACACTATACACTACTACACTACACTATACACTACTACACTATACACTACTACACTACACTATACACTACTACACTATACACTACACTACTACACTACACTATACACTACTACACTATACACTACTACACTATACACTACTACACTACACTATACACTACTACACTATACACTACTACACTACACTACTACACTACACTATACACTACTACACTACTACACTACACACTATACACTACACTATACTCTACTACACTACACTATACACTACTACACTACACTATTCACTACTACACTACTACACTACACTATACACTACTACACTACACTACACACTATACACTACTACACTATACACTATACTATACACTACTACACTATACACTACTACACTACACTATACACTGCACTATACACTACTACACTATACACTAATACACTATACACTACACTATTCACTACTACACTAAACTATACATTACTACACTATATACTACACTATACACTACACTACACTATACACTACACACTACTACACTACACTATACACTACTACACTACACTATACACTACTACACTATACACTACTACACTACACTATATAATACACTATACACTACTACACTACACTACCCTACTACACTACACTATACACTACACTATACACTATACACTACTACACTACACTATACACTACACGATACACTACTACACTACACTATACACTACTACACTATACACTACTACACTACACTATACACTACTACACTATACACTATACACTACACTATACACTACTACACTACACTATACACTACTACACTACACTATACACTACACACTACACTATACACTACTACACTACACTATACACTACTACACTATACACTACTACACTATACACTACTACACTACACTATACACTACTACACTATACACTACTACACTACACTATACACTACTACACTATACACTACACTACTACACTACACTATACACTACTACACTATACACTACTACACTATACACTACTACACTACACTATACACTACTACACTATACACTACTACACTACACTACTACACTACACTATACACTACTACACTACACACTATACACTACACTATACTCTACTACACTACACTATACACTACTACACTACACTATTCACTACTACACTACTACACTACACTATACACTACTACACTACACTACACACTATACACTATACTATACACTACTACACTATACACTACTACACTACACTATACACTACACTATACACTACTACACTGCACTATACACTACTACACTATACACTAATACACTATACACTACACTATTCACTACTACACTAAACTATACACTACTACACTATATACTACACTATACACTACACTACACTATACACTACACACTACTACACTACACTATACACTACTACACTATACACTACTACACTATACACTACTATACTACACTATACACTACACTATACACTACACGATTCACTACTACACAACACTATATACTACACTACTACACTATACACTACTACACTATACACTACTACACTATACACTCTACACTATACACTACTACACTAGACACTGCTACACTACACTATACACTACTACACTACACTACTACACTATACACTACTGCACTACACTACTACACTACACTATACACTACTACACTATTCACTACTACACTACTATATACACTACTACACCACACTACACTATACACTACTACACTACACTATACACTACACTATACACTACTACACTATTCACTAATACACTACACTATTCACTACTACACTACACTGTACACTACTACACCACACTATATACTACACTACTACACTATACACTACTACACTATACACTACTACACTACACACTACTACACTACACTATAGACTACTACACTATACACTACACACTATACACTACTACACTACACTATACACTGTACACTACACTATACACTACTACCCTACACTACTACACTACACTAAACACTACTACACTACACACTACTACACTATACACTACTACACCATACACTACTACACTACACTACTACACCATACACTACTACACTACACTATACACTACTACACCATACACTACTACACTACACTATACACTACACTATACACTACACTATACACTACAATATACACTACTACACTATACACTACACTATACACTACTACACTATACACTACTACACCATACACTACTACACTACACTATACACTACTACACTACACTATACACTACTACACTATACACTACTACACTATACACTATTACACTATACACTACTACACTATACACTACTACACTATACACTACTACACTATACACTACTACACTACACTATACACTACACTATACACTACTACACTACACTATACACTACTACACTATACACTACTACACTACACTATACACTACTACACTATACACTACACTATACACTACTACACTACACTATACACTACACTATATACTACTACACTACACTATACACTACACTATACACTACTACACTATACACTACTACACTATACACTACACTACTACACTATACACTACTACACTATACACTACACTATACACTACACACTACACTATACACTACACACTACACTATACACTACTACACTACACTATACACTACTACACTACACTATACACTACTACACTATACACTACTACACTACACTATACACTACACTATACACTACTACACTACTACACTATACACTACTACGCTATACACTACTACACTACACTATACACTACTACACTATACACTACTACACTATACACTACTACACTATACACTACTACACTATACACTACTACACTATACACTACTACACTACACTATACACTACTACACTATACACTACTACACTACACTACTACAATACACACTACTACACTATACGCTATACACTACTACACTATACACTACTACACTACACTATACACTACTACACTATACACTACTACACTATACACTACTACACTATACACTACTACACTATACACTACTACACTATACACTACTACACTACACTATACACTACACACTACTACACTATACACTACTACACTACACTATACACTACTACACTATACACTACTACACTATACACTACTACACTACACTATACACTACTACACTATACACTACTACACTACACTATACACTACTACACTATACACTACTACACTATACACTACTACACTACACTATACACTACACTAGTAGCCTCACCTTCCCGTAGGCTCCCTGTCCCAGCACCCGCAGCAGCTGGAATGAGTCTGGGCCCGGTGGGGGAGATGGGGGGAGGGACCCCCCAACTCCAATGTCGCCACCCCCCAGCGGTCCCAGCTGGGAGCCCAGCACCAGCAACTCTGTGGCACCACAACCATCGTCTACACACACGCAGTCCTGGGAGATACACAGAGATACACAGAGATACATAGAGATACATAGAGATACATAGAGATAGATAGAGATACATAGAGACACCCATAGAGATACATAGAGATACATAGAGATACATAGAGACACTCATAGAGACACTCATAGAGATACACAGAGATACATAGAGATACATAGAGACAACCATCGTCTACACACACACAGTCCTGGGAGATACACAGAGATACTTAGAGATAGATAGAGATACATAGAGATACCCATAAAGATACATAGAGACACTCATAGAGATACACAGAGATACATAGAGATACACAGAGATACATAGAGATACATAGAGACACTCATAGAGATACACAGAGATACATAGAGACAACCATCGTCTACACACACACAGTCCTGGGAGATACACAGAGATACTTAGAGATAGATAGAGATACATAGAGATACCCATAGAGATACATAGAGACACTCATAGAGATACATAGAGATACACAGAGATACTTAGAGATAGATAGAGACACTCATAGAGATACACAGAGATACTTAGAGACACCCATAGAGATACATAGAGATACATAGAGATACACAGAGACAACCATCGTCTACACACACAGTCCTGGGAGATACACAGGGATACTTAGAGATAGATAGAGACACTCATAGAGATACACAGAGATACACAGAGATACATAGAGATACATAGAGATACACAGAGATACATAGAGACACTCATAGAGATACACAGAGATACTTAGAGATACATAGAGACACTCATAGAGATACACAGAGATACACAGACACACACAGAGATACATAGAAATACACAGAGATACATAGAGACACCCATCATCTACACACACACAGTCCTGGGAGATACACAGAGACACACAGAGATACATAGAGATACATAGAGACACACAGAGATACTTAGAGATGCATAGAGACACCCATCGTCTACACACACACAGTCCTGGGAGATACACAGAGATACATAGAGATACATAGAGACACTCATAGAGATACATAGAGACAACCATCGTCTACACACACACACAGTCCTGGGAGATACACAGAGATAGATAGATAGAGACACTCATAGAGATACACAGAGATACATAGAGATACATTGAGATACACAGAGATACATAGAGATACACAGGGACACCCATAGAGATACATAGAGACACATAGAGACACCCATAGAGATACAGAGAGACAACCATCGTCTACACACACACAGTCCTGGGAGATACACAGAGATACACAGAGATATATAGAGATACTCATAGAGATACATAGAGATACATAGAGACACATAGAGATACTTAGAGACACCCATCATCTACACACACGCAGTCCTGGGAGATACATAGAGATACATAGAGATACTTAGAGATACATAGAGATATATAGAGATACATAGAGATACACAGAGACAACCATCGTCTACACACACGCAGTCCTGGGAGATACACAGAGACACACAGAGATACACAGAGATACATAGAGACACCCATAGAGATACATAGAGACACCCATAGAGATACATAGAGACACTCATAGAGATACATAGAGATACACAGAGACAACCATCGTCTACACACACGCAGTCCTGGGAGATACACAGAGACACACATAGAGATACACAGAGATACATAGAGACACATAGAGATACTTAGAGACACCCATCATCTACACACACGCAGTCCTGGGAGATACATAGAGATACATAGAGGTACATAGAGACACCCATAGAGATACCCATCATCTACACACACACAGTCCTGGGAGATACATAGAGAGACTCATAGAGATACTTAGAGATAGATAGAGACACCCATCATCTACAGACACACAGTCCTGGGAGATACACAGAGATACTTAGAGATACAGAGACACACAGAGAGATACTTAGAGACACCCATCATCTACACACACGCAGTCCTGGGAGATACACAGAGATACACAGAGATACATAGAGATACATAGAGACACCCATAGAGATACTTAGAGACACCCATCATCTACACACACGCAGTCCTGGGAGATACTTAGAGATACACAGAGATACATAGAGATACATAGAGACACATAGAGACACCCATAGAGATACACAGAGGCACCACAACCATCATCTACACACACACAGTCCTGGGAGATACAAAGAGACACCCATAGAGATACTTAGAGATACACAGAGACTCATAGAGATACATAGAGACAACCATCATCTACACACACACAGTCCTGGGAGATACACAGAGACACCCATAGAGATACTTAGAGATAGATAGAGACACATAGAGACACCCATAGAGATACATAGAGATACATAGAGATACACAGAGACACCCATCATCTACACACACACAGTCCTGGGAGATACACAGAGACACACAGAGATACATAGAGATACTCATAGAGATACTTAGAGATACATAGAGACACATAGAGACACCCATAGAGATACATAGAGACAACCATCATCTACACACACACAGTCCTGGGAGACACACAGAGATACATAGAGATACACAGAGACACTTATAGAGATACATAGAGACACCCATTGAGACATACAGAGATACACAGAGATACTTAGAGATACTCAGAGACTCATAGAGACACCCATAGAGATACATAGAGACACACAGAGATACATAGAGACACACAGAGATACATAGAGACACCCATAGAGATACATAGAGATACTTAGAGACACCCATCATCTACACACACACAGTCCTGGGAGATACACAGAGATACACAGAGATACTTAGAGACTCATAGAGACACCGATAGAGATACATAGAGATACATAGAGACACCCATAGAGATACATAGAGACACCCATAGAGATACACAGACACACCCATGATCTACACACACACAATCCTGGGAGATACACAGAGATACACAGAGATACATAGAGATACCTAGAGACACACAGAGATACATAGAGATACCCATAGAGATACATAGAGATACCTAGAGACACACAGAGATACATAGAGATACCCATAGAGATACATAGAGATACTTAGAGACACACAGAGATACATAGATATACATAGATACACCCATAGAGATACATAGAGACACACAGAGATACATAGAGATACACAGAGACACACAGAGATACTTAGAGACACCCATAGAGATACATAGAGATACATAGAGGCACAGAGACACAGAGACACCCATAGAGATACACAGAGATACATAGAGATACATAGAGACACCCATCATCTACACACACATAGTCCTGGGAGATACACAGAGACACAGAGATACTTAGAGACACCCATAGAGATACACAGAGACACACAGAGATACATAGAGATACATAGAGACACATAGAGATACATAGAGATACCCATCATCTACACACACAGTCCTGGGAGATACACAGAGATACATAGAGATACATAGAGACACCCAGAGACACACAGAGACACATATGTATGTATCTCTGTGGGTCTCTATGTATCTCTGTGGGTCTCTATGGGTGTCTCTATGTATCTCTGTGGGTCTCTATGGGTGTCTCTATGTATCGCTATGGGTCTCTATGTATCGCTATGGGTCTCTATGTATCTCTGTGTGTCTCTATGTATCTCTGTGGGTCTCTATGTATCTCTGTGTGTCTCTATGTATCTCTATGCGTCTCTATGTATCTCTATGTATCTCTGTGGGTCTCTATGTATCTCTATGGGTCTCTATGTATCTGTGGGTCTCTGTGTATCTCTGTGGGTCTCTATGTATCTCTATGTATCTCTGTGGGTCTCTATGTATCTCTGTGTGTCTCTATGTATCTCTATTGGTCTCTATGTATCTCTATGTATCTCTGTGGGTCTCTATGTATCTCTGTGTGTCTCTATGTATCTCTATTGGTCTCTATGTATCTCTATGTATCTCTATGTATCTCTGTGGGTCTCTATGTATCTCTGTGGGTCTCTATGTATCTCTGTGGGTCTCTATGTATCTCTGTGGGTCTCTGTATCTCTGTGGGTCTCTATGTATCTCTGTGGGTCTCTGTGTATCTCTGTGGGTCTCTATGTATCTCTGTGGGTCTCTATGTATCTCTGTGGGTCTCTATGTATCTCTGGGTCTCTGTGGGTCTCTCTGCTACACCACAGCAGCTCACTGTGCACAACAATATAAACAAGTGTAAGTAGTTATTGGTAGAGACATTATTTGTAGTTTACCACTCCTATACTTTGCAAAAAAAAATAATTTTACGGAACAGTGCGTTCGTAAGTCGGGGACCAACGCTCACTGTACACACCCGGACGCGTTCGTAAGTCGGGGATCGTCACTGCTCGGCGCACGTGGCGCTTTAAATCGAGGGGCGTGGCCTCTGTGGAAAAGGAGGGCGTGGTCCCAATCACGCGATGGGCGTGGTCTACTGGCCACCCAATCGTCTGCGAGGAGTGGGCGTGGCATCGCACCAGATGTGGATGGGCGGGGCGAGTGGAGAGAGGGCGTGGCCACCCCCCACACTCTTGCATGGCCGGGGGAGTGGCCTCGACTCTAAGGGGGCGGGATCCCTCCACTCACCCACTTGCATGGGTAAGGGCGGGGCGAGTGGGCGTGGCAAGTGGTGGTGTGGGGTGGGACGTGGGCGTGGCGAGTGGTGGTGTAGGCATGGTGGTAGAAAGTGGGCGGGGCGAGTTGTGGTGGTGGGCGTGATGGTGGTGCGCGTGGTGGTGGGCGTGGCGAGTGGTAGTGATGGGCGTGGAGGTGCAACGTGGGCGTGGCGAGTAGTGGAACGTGGGCGGGGCGAGTAGTGGTGGTGGGCGGGGCGAGTCGTGGTTGTGGGCGTGGCGAGTAGTGGTTGTGGGCGTGGCGAGTAGTGGTTGTGGGCGTGGCGAGTAATGGTTGTGGGCGTGGCGAGTAGTGGTTGTGGGCGTGGCGATTAGTGGAGGGCGTGGTGTGTTGGAGGGCGTGGCGAGTAGTGGTTGTGGGCGTGGCGAGTGGTGATGGGCGGTGGAGTAGTGGTTGTGGGCGTGGCAAGTAGTGGTTGTGGGCGTGGCGAGAGGTGGTGATGGGCGTGGCGAGTGGTGGCGATGGGCGTGGCGAGTATTGATTGTGGGCGTGGCGAGTGGTGGCGATGGGCGTGGCGAGTATTGATTGTGGGCGTGGCGAGTGGTGGCGATGGGCGTGGCGAGTGGTGGCGATGGGCGTGGCGAGTAGTGATGATGGGCGTGGCGAGTGGTAATGATGATGGGCGTGGCGAGTGGTGGCGATGGGCGTGGCGAAGTGGTGGCTGTGGGCGTGGCTTCTTCACTAACCGCCGTCTCCTCAGCGTCGTCGTCCGCCGAGGCCGAGGAGGCGTCTTCGGCTCCCTCGGCGCCGTCCGTGAGGTCGATGGCGAAGACGTTGTCGCCCATCCCTAACGCCTCCAGAATTAAAGCGTTCAATTTGTTGTCGTTGTTGAGAACTTGTTTGCTTAAAAGTTGAGGCGCGCGCGCGTTTGTGTGTGTGTGTGAGGGGGTGTGTGAGGTGAAAAGGGGGAAGGGGAAAAAATAGCGCGAACTTCGGGCGCGTTGACCTCTCTCTCAGTTCCCCTGCCGCCTTTGTCTCTCTCCCCCTCTCTCTCTCTCCCCCTCTCTCTCTCCCCTCTCTCTCTATCCCCGCTCGCTCTCTCCCGCGCGCAAGCGCGCGCGCGCGTGTCAAATCGCTTCCGGATCGCGCCACTGCGCATGCGCCGCGTTTCCCGCGTGCCGAGCGTGACGTCACGACCGGGTCGCGCGCTGGCGGGGGAGGGGAGGGGGTGTGGGGGATTTCTCAGCCCCCCCACCCTTGCCCCTCTCTGAAATTCCATGGGAGGTGACGTCACGGGGGGGTGGCACCCCCCCCGCACGATGCCCAAATACGTGGGAGGGGAAGTGACGTCACCGGGATTCCCCCCCAACTCCACGATGCCCAAATTTGGGTGGGGGAAGTGACGTAACGGAGGAATTCCTCCCCGCCAACACCTACACTATGCCCAAATATGGGGTGGAGATTAGGGGGATTCCCCTTCCCCCCACTACACCATGCACAAATATGTGAGGGGGAGGTGACGTCACAGGGGATTCCTCACCCCTTCCCCCCCACTCCACGATGCTCAAATATGGGGGGGGGGGAAGTGACGTCACGAGGGATTCCCCCTTCCAACTCCACGATGCCCAAATTTGGGTGGGGGAAGTGACGTCACGGAGGAATTCCTCCCCGCCAACACCTACACTATGCCCAAATATGGGGTGGAGATTAGGGGGATTCCCCTTCCCCCCACTACACCATGCACAAATATGTGAGGGGGAGGTGACGTCACAGGGGATTCCTCACCCCTTCCCCCCCACTCCACGATGCTCAAATATGGGGGGGGGGGAAGTGACGTCACGAGGGATTCCCCCTTCCAACTCCACGATGCCCAAATACGGGTAGGGGGAGAAGAGTGAGGGATTTTTCCCGTGACGTCACCTCCGCCATATGGAGTTGGAGGGGGCGAGGTGACGTCATGGGGGATCACGCCCCCCCCCTTCCAACTCAACGATGCCCAAATATGGGTGAGGGAGGAAGGGAAGGTGACGTCACGGGGAATTCCCACCGCCGACTCCACGATTAAGGGAAGGATCTGACATCATGGGGGATTCCCCACTCCACGATGTCCAAATATGGCGGGGTAGGTGACGTCACGGGGGATTCCCACCCCCGACTCCCACGATGGAGAGAGGGGGAAGTGACGTCATAGGCATGGGGGGGATTATCCCCCCACCCACAACTCCACGATGCCCAAATATGGGTAGGGGAGGGGTTGTGTGAGGTGACGTCACGAGGAATTCCCACCCCCAACAACTCCACGATGCCCAAATATGGGGGGGGAAAAGGTGACGTCTAGGACACGCCCACTTTCCACTGCAGTAATCCGAAGAGCCATTAGGGGCCGTCCATAAATGACGTCACGCATCTAGTGAGGGGTGGGGGTGGGGGTCAGACATTTGTGACGATGTGTGACGAGGAGGGGTGAGAAATGTGACGTCACATCAAAATGCGCAACTTTAAATAAATATAGACAACACGTTCTACTTAAAATTGTTCATTTAAAGCTTTCGTGACTGCAGGGATTAAATATTCTTGGTTCTTTCGGTAAAGTCACCACCACGTAGAAGGGAAACAATAAAATAATAAAAAATATAAAACAATAAAATTATCACGACGTTTTCAACTGCAACACAAAGCAGCAATCATCATCAGGTGTGAAAACCACCACGTAGAAGGGAAAACAATAAAATAATAAAAATATAAAACAATAAAATTCTCACGACGTTTTCGACTGCAACACGAAGCAGCAATCATCATCAGGTGTGAAAACCATCACGTAGAAGGGAAACAA
Source organism: Petromyzon marinus (assembly GCF_048934315.1). Lineage (NCBI taxonomy): Eukaryota > Metazoa > Chordata > Hyperoartia > Petromyzontiformes > Petromyzontidae > Petromyzon > Petromyzon marinus. The sequence continues at coordinate 1,015,263 of NC_133738.1, forward strand.
TAAAATAAAAAAAATATAAAACAATAAAATTCTCACGACGTTTCGACTGCAACACAAACAGTCATCATCAGGTGTAAAAACCATCACGTAGAAGGGAAACAATAACATAATAAAAATATAAAACAATAAAATTCTCACGACGTTTCGACTGCAACACGAAGCAGCAATCATCATCAGGTGTGAAAACCACCACGTAGAAGGGAAACAATAAAATAATAAAAATATAAAACAATAAAATTCTCACGACGTTTACGACTGAAACACAAAGCAGCAATCATCATCAGGTGTGAAAACCACAGCAAGAACAATTTGAAAAAAGTGGCGTTTATATTCTTAGTTTTTTCGGTAAAGTCACGTTGAAGAGGAACAACAAAATAATAATATATATAAAACAATAGAAAATTCTCACGACGTTTCGACCATAACTCAAACGGTCATCTTCAGGTGTGTTGGTTCGCATAAATTTATTTTTAAACGGCGCATTTATTTATTTATAAAAAAAAACGTTAGCGCCACGCGCAGCGATTTGGCAGTTTACCCAGGACTAGTCCATCTATATTCTGAAAAGAGGAGGGGGGAGACAAAATTTTTTATAATATATGCTGTCTAAAGCCACTGTAAGCGTGAACAATCAATTAAGACCTGAAATGGTTTATCAAATCTTTCCAATGATTGCTAAGCCAAAATCCATCTTCTCGGTTGAAATTGTCTCTGTGTTTGTAAGCCATCTGGCTACCATGACAGATTCGTTCATAAGGCTATCCACATATACCTCCTGTAGACCAGGCGAGGTAGTCAACATCTCCCTTGTGAGAGAGAGAGAGATGGAGACAACAGGGTCCAGGGATCAAACCCACGACCTCCTGTATACCAGGCGAGGTAGTCAACATCTCCGTTGTGAGAGAGAGAGACGCAGACACAACAGGGTCCAGGGATCGAACCCACGACCTCCTGCACACCAGGCGAGGTAGTCAACATCTCCCTTTCGAGAGAGAGAGAGAGAGAGACACAGACACAACAGGGTCCAGGGATCGAACCCACGTCCTCCTGTATACCAGGCGAGGTAGTCAACATCTCCCTTGTGAGACGCAGTCACAACAGGGTCCAGAGATGGAACCCACAACCTCCTGTACACCAGGCGAGGTAGTCAACATCTCCCTTGTGAGAGAGAGACGCAGACACAACAGGGTCCAGGGATCGAACCCACGACCTCCTGTAGACCAGGCGAGGTAGTCAACATCTCCCTTGTGAGAGACGAAGACACAACAGGGTCCAGAGATGGAACCCACGACCTCCTGTAGACCAGGCGAGGTAGTCAACATCTCCCTTGTGAGAGACGCAGACACAACAGGGTCCAGAGATGAAACCCACGACCTCCTGTAGACCAGGCGAGGTAGTCAACATCTCCCTTGTGGGAGAGAGATGCAGACACAACAGGGTCCAGGGATCGAACCCACGACCTCCTGTAGACCAGGCGAGGTAGTCAACATCTCCCTTGAGAGAGAGAGAGACGCAGACACAACAGGGTCCAGGAATCGAACCCACGACCTCCTGCACACCAGGCGAGGTAGTCAACATCTCCCTTTCGAGAGAGAGACACACAGACACAACAGGGTCCAGGGATCGAACCCACGACCTCCTGTAGACCAGGCGAGGTAGTCAACATCTCCCTTGTGAGAGACGAAGACACAACAGGGTCCAGAGATGGAACCCACGACCTCCTGTACACCAGGCGAGGTAGTCAACATCTCTCTTGTGAGAGAGAGACGCAGACACAACAGGGTCCAGGGATCGAACCCACGACCTCCTGTAGACCAGGCGAGGTAGTCATCCTCCTCGCCACCGTGATGATAATGAGAGAGAGTTTGTTGATGTGGTAGTTGATGGTCCGTGGGGCATCTGCTGGGTCTGTCCCGTGACCTGCACCTAGCCTGGCACAGCAGCACAACCCATGGCACCTGTGTGGGTGCGTCCCGTGACCTGCACCTAGCCTGGCACCTCACGGTGCACGTGGCCTTTGTGACGTCACCGTCGACGAGTTGGCGAATGGGCGGGGCTCGTGGCATTGGGCGTCGCTCGTGGCGCGATCATTGAGCAGGGGGATCGATCACGTTATTTATATATTGGCCCAGCTATTTATTTATATGGCGTTAACCCCGCCCCCTCACTAACCCCTACCCAAGATGGCCGCCCGGTCGATGATGAGCACGCGACGCCGCCATTTTTGTTGTGCTTTTTGGTCACGCCCAACTTCCGGTCGTCTCCGTGGCAACGGCCGGGGGTGGGGCGGGAGGGGAAGAAAGTGACGTCACCCACCGCAACGGCGAGCTTCGGTCTCAGTGGCAGTGAGCGCGGGGGTGGGCGGGGCGAAGGGGAGCGACGGAAGTGACGTCGCCCCCTTTGGTAACGGAGTCGTCTCCGTGGCAACGGCGGGGGGAGGGGCAGCGACGGAAGTGACGTCGCCCACAGCAACGGCGGAACTCTCACTGGCAACGGTGGGGCGGGGGGGGAGGAGGCAATGGACGGAAGTGACGTTCCCCCCAGCAACGCCGTGCCTCTCCCTGGCAACGTTGGGGCGGGGTGCATCCGGGGGGGGGCGGGGTCGAGGGACGGAAGTGACGTCACCTCGCAGCAAACGCCCCGGCGTCGTCTCCGTGGCAACGACCGCTTGTGGTCTCCATGGCAACGTCAACAATTCAATTCCTAGGCGCTATCGAAGCGAGCGAGCTAGCGGGCTGCTTCGAGATAATTATTTAACTTTTTTATTTTCTTCCCCCAAATAAACATCTCCTTTTAATAACACGTCTTAATTCATCCGTTTTATTTTATTTCATTCGTAAGTTTTCTTTTTTTAAAAAAAAAAATTTCGTTTAATTTTTTTCGTGTTGATTTTACCAACCTAAACTTTTTCCACCCTCCCGTTCCGGCGCAGTTTCTGGTGAGTTTCACATTTCTACTGCTGCTGCTGCTGTGCCAGGCTAGGTGCACCAGGAGGTGGTCACGTGACAGACCCAGATGCTACAGGTTGCGCCGCTGCTGCTGCTGTGCCAGGCTAGGTGCACCAGGAGGTGGTCACGTGACAGACCCAGGTGCTACAGGTTGCACTGCTGCTACTGCTGCTGCTGGTGCCAGGCTAGGTGCACCAGGAGGTGGTCACGTGACAGACCCAGGTGCTACAGGTTGCGCTGCTGCTGCTGCTGTGCCAGGCTAGGTGCACCAGGAGGTGGTCACGTGACAGACCCAGGTGCTACAGGTTGCGCTGCTGCTGCTGGTGCCAGGCTAGGTGCACCAGGAGGTGGTCACGTGACAGACCCAGGTGCTACAGGTTGCGCCGCTGCTGCTGCTGTGCCAGGCTAGGTGCACCAGGAGGTGGTCACGTGACAGACCCAGGTGCTACAGGTTGCGCTGCTGCTGCTGGTGCCAGGCTAGGTGCACCAGGAGGTGGTCATGTGACGGACCCAGGTGCTACAGGTTGCGCCGCTGCTGCTGCTGCTGTGCCAGGCTAGGTGCACCAGGAGGTGGTCACGTGACGGACCCAGGTGCTATAGGTTGCGCTGCTGCTGCTGGTGCCAGGCTAGGTGCACCAGGAGGTGGTCACGTGACAGACCCAGGTGCTACAGGTTGCGCCGCTGCTGCTGCTGTGCCAGGCTAGGTGCACCAGGAGGTGGTCACGTGATAGACCCAGGTGCTACAGGTTGCACTGCTGCTGCTGGTGCCAGGCTAGGTGCACCAGGAGGTGGTCACGTGACAGACCCAGATGCTACAGGTTGCGCCGCTGCTGCTGCTGTGCCAGGCTAGGTGCACCAGGAGGTGGTCACGTGACAGACCCAGGTGCTACAGGTTGCGCTGCTGCTGCTGCTGGTGCCAGGCTAGGTGCACCAGGAGGTGGTCACGTGACAGACCCAGGTGCTACAGGTTGCGCCGCTGCTGCTGCTGGTGCCAGGCTAGGTGCACCAGGAGGTGGTCACGTGACAGACCCAGGTGCTACAGGTTGCGCCGCTGCTGCTGCTGTGCCAGGCTAGGTGCACCAGGAGGTGGTCACGTGACAGACCCAGGTGCTACAGGTTGCGCTGCTGCTGCTGCTGGTGCCAGGCTAGGTGCACCAGGAGGTGGTCACGTGACAGACCCAGGTGCTACAGGTTGCGCCGCTGCTGCTGCTGGTGCCAGGCTAGGTGCACCAGGAGGTGGTCACGTGACAGACCCAGGTGCTACAGGTTGCGCCGCTGCTGCTGCTGGTGCCAGGCTAGGTGCACCAGGAGGTGGTCACGTGACAGACCCAGGTGCTACAGGTTGCGCCGCTGCTGCTGCTGGTGCCAGGCTAGGTGCACCACTTACTCTGTGTGCCCCTCCCCCTCCCCCCACTGTCCCCGCAGACCATGGCGAGTGTGTGGAGCCGATCCGCAGAGGCGGAGCTCCGCGCCGGGGCCCCGCGCTCTGAGGCGGAGCTCCGCGCTGGGGCTCTGCGTGAGTGGGGCGACGCGCAGAGCTCCGCGTCGGGGCTCGCCGCGGCCGCCTGGGAGCGCGAGGCGGAGCTCCGCGCTGGGGACCTCGCGGAGACGGCTCAGAGGGAGAGCACTCGGGCACTGGGTGAGTGGTGGGTGGGTGGTGGGTTAGTGGGTGGGTGGTGGGTGAGTGAGTGGTGGGTCAGTGGGTGGGTGAGTGGGTGGGTGGGTGAGTGAGTGAGTGGGTGAGTGGGTGAGTGGCTGGGTGAGTGGGTGAGTGGGTGGGTGGGTGAGTGGGTGAGTTAGTGAGTGAGTGTGTGGGTGGGTGGGTGAGTGGGTGAGTGGGTGGGTGGGTGAGTGGGTGAGTTAGTGAGTGAGTGTGTGGGTGGGTGGGTGAGTGGGTGAGTGGGTGGGTGGGTGAGTGAGTGGGTGGGTGAGTGGGTGAGTGGGTGGGTGAGTGAGTGAGTGGGTGAGTGGGTGGGTGGGTGAGTGGGTGAGTGAGTGGGTGAGTGAGTGAGTGGGTGAGTGAGTGGGTGAGTGAGTGGGTGAGTGGGTGAGTGAGTGGGTGGGTGAGTGAGTGGGTGACTGAGTGAGTGAGTGACTGAGTGGGTGAGTGAGTGGGTGACTGAGTGAGTGGGTGGGTGAGTGAGTGAGTGGGTGAGTGAGTGAGTGGGTGAGTGAGTAGGTGAGTGACTGAGTGAGTGGGTGAGTGGATGAGTGAGTAGGTGGGTGAGTGAGTGAGTGGGTGAGTGGGTGAGTGAGTGAGTGGATGAGTGAGTGAGTGGGTGGGTGAGTGAGTGGGTGAGTGAATGAGTGAGTGGTGGGTGAGTGAGTGAGTGGGTGACTGAGTGAGTGAGTGACTGAGTGAGTGAGTGACTGAGTGGGTGAGTGACTGAGTGACTGAGTGGGTAACTGAGTGAGTGAGTGGGTGAGTGACTGAGTGTGTGAGTGGGTGACTGAATGAGTGAGTGACTGAGTGAGTGACTGAGTGGGTAACTGAGTGAGTGAGTGGGTGAGTGAGTGACTGAGTGAGTGACTGAGTGAGTGAGTGACTGAGTGAGTGGGTAGTGAGTGGGTGAGTGAGTGAGTGAGTGGTGGGTGAGTGAGTGAGTGGGTGACTGAGTGAGTGAGTGACTGAGTGGGTGAGTGAGTGAGTGGGTGACTGAGTGAGTGAGTGGGTAGGTGGGTGGGTGAGTGAGTGGGTGAGTGAGTGGGTGGGTGAGTGAGTGGGTGAGTGAGTGAGTGGGTGAGTGGATGAGTGAATAGGTGGGTGAGTGAGTAGGTGAGTTAGTGAGTGAGTGGGTGAGTGAGTGGGTGAATGAGTGAGTGTGTGAGTGAGTGGGTGGGTGAGTGGGTGAGTGAGTGGGTGAGATAGTGGGTGGGTGAGTGGGTGAGTGGGTGAATGAGTGAGTGTGTGAGTGAGTGGGTGGGTGAGTGGGTGAGTGAGTAACTGAGTGACTGAGTGAGTGAGTGGGTAACTGAGTGAGTGAGTGACTGAGTGAGTGAGTGAGTGACTGAGTGAGTAGATGACTGAGTGTCTGAGTGAGTGTCTGAGTGAGTGAGTGTCTGAGTGAGTGACTGAGTGAGTGAGTGAGTGACTGAGTGAGTGAGTGGGTAACTGAGTGAGTGAGTGACTGAGTGAGTGGATGACTGAGTGACTGGGTGAGTGAGTGGGTGAGTGAGTGAATGACTGAGTGACTTAGTGAGTGAGTGACTGAGTGGGTAACTGAGTGTGTGAGTGAGTGAGTAACTGAGTGAGTAACTGACTGAGTGAGTGAGTAAATGAGTGAGTGGGTGAGTGTGTGAGTGAGTGGGTGAGTGAATGACTGAGTGAGTGAGTAACTGAGTGGGTAACTGAGTGACTGAGTGAGTGACTGAGTGACTGAGTGAGTGAATGAGTGAGTGTGTGAGTGAGTGGGTGGGTGAGTGGGTGAGTGAGTAACTGAGTAACTGAGTGACTGAGTGAGTGAGTGACTGACTGAGTGACTAAGTGAGTGACTGAGTGAGTGACTGAGTGAGTGAGTGGGTGGGTGAGTGGGTGAGTGAGTAATTGAGTGAGTGACTGAGTGAGTGAGTAACTGAGTGAGTGGGTGCCTGAGTGAGTGAGTGACTGAGTGAGTGAGTAACTGAGTGAGTGAGTGGGTGAGTGAATGACTGAGTGAGTGAGTAACTGAGTGAGTGACTAAGTGAGTGAGTGACTGAGTGACTGAGTAACTGACTGAGTGACTGAGTGTGTGAGTAACTGAGTGAGTAACTGAGTGAGTGAGTGACTGAGTGACTGATTGAGTGACTGAGCGAGTAACTGATTGAGTAACTGAGTGAGTAACTGACTGAGTGACTGAGTGAGTAACTGGGTGACTGAGTGACTGAGTAACTGAGTGACTGAGTGAGTGACTGACTGAGTGAGTGACTGAGTGAATGACTGAGTGAGTGACTGAGTAACTGAGTGACTGAGTGAGTGAGTGACTGAGTGAGTGACTGAGTGAGTGACTGAGTAACTGAGTGACTGACTGAGTAACTGAGTGAGTGACTGAGTGACTGAGTAACTGACTGAGTGACTAAGTGATTCAGTGACTGATTGACTGAGTGAGTGAGTAACTGAGTGAGTGAGTGACTGAGTGACTGAGTAACTGAGTGACTGAGTGAGTAACTGATTGAGTAACTGAGTGAGTAACTGATTGAGTAACTGAGTGAGTAACTGACTGAGTGACTGAGTGAGTAACTGGGTGACTGAGTGACTGAGTAACTGAGTGACTGAGTGAGTGACTGACTGAGTGAGTGACTGAGTGAGTGACTGAGTGAGTAACTGGGTGTCTGAGTGACTGAGTAACTGAGTAACTGACTGATTGACTAACTGAGTGAGTGACTGAGTAACTGAGTAACTGAGTGACTGAATGACTGAGTAACTGAGTGACTGAGTGAGTGAGTGACTGAGTGAGTGGCTGAGTGACTGAGTAACTGACTGAGTGACTAAGTGATTCAGTGACTGATTGACTGAGTGAGTGAGTAACTGAGTGAGTGAGTGACTGAGTGACTGATTGAGTGACTGAGTGAATGACTGAGTGAGTGACTGAGTAACTGAGTGACTGAGTGAGTGAGTGACTGAGTGAGTGACTGAGTGAGTGACTGAGTAACTGAGTGACTGACTGAGTAACTGAGTGAGTGACTGAGTGACTGAGTAACTGACTGAGTGACTAAGTGATTCAGTGACTGATTGACTGAGTGAGTGAGTAACTGAGTGAGTGAGTGACTGAGTGACTGATTGAGTGACTGAGTGAGTAACTGATTGAGTAACTGAGTGAGTAACTGATTGAGTAACTGAGTGAGTAACTGACTGAGTGACTGAGTGAGTAACTGGGTGACTGAGTGACTGAGTAACTGAGTGACTGAGTGAGTGACTGACTGAGTGAGTGACTGAGTGAGTGACTGAGTGTGTAACTGGGTGTCTGAGTGACTGAGTAACTGAGTAACTGACTGATTGACTAACTGAGTGAGTGACTGAGTAACTGAGTAACTGAGTGACTGAATGACTGAGTAACTGAGTGACTGAGTGAGTGAGTGACTGAGTGAGTGGCTGAGTGACTGAGTAACTGACTGAGTGACTAAGTGAGTTGACTGAGTAACTGAGTGACTGAGTGACTAAGTGAGTAACTGAGTAACTGATTGACTGACTGAGTGACTAAGTGACTAAGTGAATGAGTGACTAAGTGAGTAACTGAGTAACTGAGTGACTGAGTGAGTGAGTAACTGAGTGAGTGACTGAGTGAGTGACTAAGTGAGTGACTAAGTGAGTAACTGAGTGAGTAACTGAGTGACTGATTTAGTGACTAACTAAGTAACTGAGTAACTGAGTGAGTGACTGAGTGACTGAGTGACTAAGTGAGTGACTGAGTGAGTGAGTGACTGAGTGAGTGAGTGACTAAGTGAGTGAGTGAGTGACTGAGTGAGTGAGTGACTAAGTGAGTGACTAAGTGAGTGAGTGAGTGACTGAGTGACTGAGCGAGTGAGTGACTGAGTGAGTGATTAAGTGAGTAACTGAGTGAGTGAGTGACTAAGTGAATGAGTGACTGAGTAACTGAGTGACTGAGTGAGTTACTAAGTGAGTGAGTGAATGAATAACTGAGTGACCGAGTGAATAACTGAGTGAGTGAGTGACTAAGTGAGTGACTAAGTGAGTGACTAAGTGAGTGACTGAGTGATTGAGTGACTGAGTGAGTGAGTGACTGACTGAGTGAGTAACTGACTAACTGAGTGACTGAGTGACTAAGTGAGTGACTAAGTGAGTGACTAAGTGAGTGACTAAGTGAGTGACTGAGTGAGTGACTGAGTGAGTGACTGAGTGAGTGAGTTACTGAGTGAGTGGCTGACTGAGTGAGTGACTGAGTAACTGAGTGACTGAGTGAGTAACTGAGTGGGTAACTGAGTGAGTGACTGAGTAACTGAGTGACTGAGTAACTGACTGAATGAGTGAGTAACTGAGTGACTGAGCGACTGAGTAACTGACTGACTGAGTGAGTAACTGAGTGGGTAACTGAGTGAGTAACTGAGTAACTGAGTGACTGAGTGACTGAGTAACTGACTGACTGAATGAGTGAGTGACTGAGTGAGTGAGTGACTGACTGACTAAGTGAGTGACTGATTGACTGACTAACTGAGTGACTGAGTGAGTGACTGACTGAATGAGTGACTGAGTGAGTGGGTAACTGAGTGACTGAGTGAGTGACTGACTGAGTGAGTGACTGAGTGAGTGACTGACTGACTGACTAACTGACTGACTGAGTGAGTAACTGAGTGGGTAACTGACTGAGTGAGTGAGTAACTGAGTGACTGAGTGACTGAGTAAATGAGTGACTGAGTGAGTGACTGAGTGAGTGACTGAGTGATTGACTGAGTGAGTGACTGAGTAACTGAGTGACTGAGTGACTGACTGAGTGACTGAGTGAGTGACTGACTGAGTGAGTGACTGAGTGAGTGGGTAACTGAGTGACTGAGTGAGTGACTGACTGAGTGAGTGACTGAGTGAGTGACTGACTGACTGACTAACTGAGTGACTGAGTGAGTAACTGAGTGAGTGACTGAGTGACTGAGTAACTGACTGAGTGACTAAGTGATTCAGTGACTGATTGACTGAGTGAGTGAGTAACTGAGTGAGTGAGTGACTGAGTGACTGATTGAGTGACTGAGTGAGTAACTGATTGAGTAACTGAGTGAGTAACTGATTGAGTAACTGAGTGAGTAACTGACTGAGTGACTGAGTGAGTAACTGGGTGACTGAGTGACTGAGTAACTGAGTGACTGAGTGAGTGACTGACTGAGTGAGTGACTGAGTGAATGACTGAGTGAGTAACTGGGTGTCTGAGTGACTGAGTAACTGAGTAACTGACTGATTGACTAACTGAGTGAGTGACTGAGTAACTGAGTAACTGAGTGACTGAATGACTGAGTAACTGAGTGACTGAGTGAGTGAGTGACTGAGTGAGTGGCTGAGTGACTGAGTAACTGACTGAGTGACTAAGTGAGTGAGTGACTGAGTAACTGAGTGACTGAGTGACTAAGTGAGTAACTGAGTAACTGATTGACTGACTGAGTGACTAAGTGACTAAGTGAATGAGTGACTAAGTGAGTAACTGAGTAACTGAGTGACTGAGTGAGTGAGTAACTGAGTGAGTGACTGAGTGAGTGACTAAGTGAGTGACTAAGTGAGTAACTGAGTGAGTAACTGAGTGACTGATTTAGTGACTAACTAAGTAACTGAGTAACTGAGTGAGTGACTGAGTGACTGAGTGACTAAGTGAGTGACTGAGTGAGTGAGTGACTGAGTGAGTGAGTGACTAAGTGAGTGAGTGAGTGACTGAGTGAGTGAGTGACTAAGTGAGTGACTAAGTGAGTGAGTGAGTGACTGAGTGACTGAGCGAGTGAGTGACTGAGTGAGTGATTAAGTGAGTAACTGAGTGAGTGAGTGACTAAGTGAATGAGTGACTGAGTAACTGAGTGACTGAGTGAGTTACTAAGTGAGTGAGTGAATGAATAACTGAGTGACCGAGTGAATAACTGAGTGAGTGAGTGACTAAGTGAGTGACTAAGTGAGTGACTAAGTGAGTGACTGAGTGATTGAGTGACTGAGTGAGTGAGTGACTGACTGAGTGAGTAACTGACTAACTGAGTGACTGAGTGACTAAGTGAGTGACTAAGTGAGTGACTAAGTGAGTGACTAAGTGAGTGACTGAGTGAGTGACTGAGTGAGTGACTGAGTGAGTGAGTTACTGAGTGAGTGGCTGACTGAGTGAGTGACTGAGTAACTGAGTGACTGAGTGAGTAACTGAGTGGGTAACTGAGTGAGTGACTGAGTAACTGAGTGACTGAGTAACTGACTGAATGAGTGAGTAACTGAGTGACTGAGCGACTGAGTAACTGACTGACTGAGTGAGTAACTGAGTGGGTAACTGAGTGAGTAACTGAGTGACTGAGTGACTGAGTAACTGACTGACTGAATGAGTGAGTGACTGAGTGAGTGAGTGACTGACTGACTAAGTGAGTGACTGATTGACTGACTAACTGAGTGACTGAGTGAGTGACTGACTGAATGAGTGACTGAGTGAGTGGGTAACTGAGTGACTGAGTGAGTGACTGACTGAGTGAGTGACTGAGTGAGTGACTGACTGACTGACTAACTGACTGACTGAGTGAGTAACTGAGTGGGTAACTGACTGAGTGAGTGAGTAACTGAGTGACTGAGTGACTGAGTAAATGAGTGACTGAGTGAGTGACTGAGTGAGTGACTGAGTGATTGACTGAGTGAGTGACTGAGTAACTGAGTGACTGAGTGACTGACTGAGTGACTGAGTGAGTGACTGACTGAGTGAGTGACTGAGTGAGTGGGTAACTGAGTGAGTGACTGAGTGAGTGACTGACTGAGTGACTGAGTGACTGACTGAGTGACTGAGTGATTGACTGACTAACTGAGTGACTGAGTGAGTGGGTAACTGAATGAGTGACTGAGTGAGTGGGTAACTGAGTGACTGAGTGAGTGACTGACTGAGTGAGTGACTGAGTGAGTGACTGACTGACTGACTAACTGAGTGACTGAGTGAGTGACTGAGTGAGTGACTGAGTGACTGAGTAACTGACTGAGTGACTAAGTGATTCAGTGACTGATTGACTGAGTGAGTGAGTAACTGAGTGAGTGAGTGACTGAGTGACTGATTGAGTGACTGAGTGAGTAACTGATTGAGTAACTGAGTGAGTAACTGATTGAGTAACTGAGTGAGTAACTGACTGAGTGACTGAGTGAGTAACTGGGTGACTGAGTGACTGAGTAACTGAGTGACTGAGTGAGTGACTGACTGAGTGAGTGACTGAGTGAGTGACTGAGTGAGTAACTGGGTGTCTGAGTGACTGAGTAACTGAGTAACTGACTGATTGACTAACTGAGTGAGTGACTGAGTAACTGAGTAACTGAGTGACTGAATGACTGAGTAACTGAGTGACTGAGTGAGTGAGTGACTGAGTGAGTGGCTGAGTGACTGAGTAACTGACTGAGTGACTAAGTGAGTGAGTGACTGAGTAACTGAGTGACTGAGTGACTAAGTGAGTAACTGAGTAACTGATTGACTGACTGAGTGACTAAGTGACTAAGTGAATGAGTGACTAAGTGAGTAACTGAGTAACTGAGTGACTGAGTGAGTGAGTAACTGAGTGAGTGACTGAGTGAGTGACTAAGTGAGTGACTAAGTGAGTAACTGAGTGAGTAACTGAGTGACTGATTTAGTGACTAACTAAGTAACTGAGTAACTGAGTGAGTGACTGAGTGACTGAGTGACTAAGTGAGTGACTGAGTGAGTGAGTGACTGAGTGAGTGAGTGACTAAGTGAGTGAGTGAGTGACTGAGTGAGTGAGTGACTAAGTGAGTGACTAAGTGAGTGAGTGAGTGACTGAGTGACTGAGCGAGTGAGTGACTGAGTGAGTGATTAAGTGAGTAACTGAGTGAGTGAGTGACTAAGTGAATGAGTGACTGAGTAACTGAGTGACTGAGTGAGTTACTAAGTGAGTGAGTGAATGAATAACTGAGTGACCGAGTGAATAACTGAGTGAGTGAGTGACTAAGTGAGTGACTAAGTGAGTGACTAAGTGAGTGACTGAGTGATTGAGTGACTGAGTGAGTGAGTGACTGACTGAGTGAGTAACTGACTAACTGAGTGACTGAGTGACTAAGTGAGTGACTAAGTGAGTGACTAAGTGAGTGACTAAGTGAGTGACTGAGTGAGTGACTGAGTGAGTGACTGAGTGAGTGAGTTACTGAGTGAGTGGCTGACTGAGTGAGTGACTGAGTAACTGAGTGACTGAGTGAGTAACTGAGTGGGTAACTGAGTGAGTGACTGAGTAACTGAGTGACTGAGTAACTGACTGAATGAGTGAGTAACTGAGTGACTGAGCGACTGAGTAACTGACTGACTGAGTGAGTAACTGAGTGGGTAACTGAGTGAGTAACTGAGTAACTGAGTGACTGAGTGACTGAGTAACTGACTGACTGAATGAGTGAGTGACTGACTGACTAAGTGAGTGACTGATTGACTGACTAACTGAGTGACTGAGTGAGTGACTGACTGAATGAGTGACTGAGTGAGTGGGTAACTGAGTGACTGAGTGAGTGACTGACTGAGTGAGTGACTGAGTGAGTGACTGACTGACTGACTAACTGACTGACTGAGTGAGTAACTGAGTGGGTAACTGACTGAGTGAGTGAGTAACTGAGTGACTGAGTGACTGAGTAAATGAGTGACTGAGTGAGTGACTGAGTGAGTGACTGAGTGATTGACTGAGTGAGTGACTGAGTAACTGAGTGACTGAGTGACTGACTGAGTGACTGAGTGAGTGACTGACTGAGTGAGTGACTGAGTGAGTGGGTAACTGAGTGACTGAGTGAGTGACTGACTGAGTGAGTGACTGAGTGAGTGACTGACTGACTGACTAACTGAGTGACTGAGTGAGTGACTGAGTGAGTGACTGAGTGACTGAGTAACTGAGTGACTGACTGACTAACTGAGTGACTGAGTGAGTGACTGAGTGAGTGGGTAACTGAGTGACTGAGTGACTGAGTGAGTGAGTGGGTAACTGACTAACTGAGTGACTGAGTGAGTGAGTGGGTAACTGACTAACTGAGTGACTGAGTGACTGACTGACTAACTGAGTGACTAACTGAGTGACTGACTGACTAACTGAGTGACTGAGTGACTGAGTGGGTAACTGACTAACTGAGTGACTGAGTGACTGACTGACTGACTAACTGAGTGACTAACTGAGTGACTGACTAACTGAGTGACTGAGTGACTGAGTGGGTAACTGAGTAACTGAGTGACTGAGTGACTGAGTGACTGACTGACTGACTAACTGAGTGACTAACTGAGTGACTGAGTGACTGAGTGGGTAACTGAGTAACTGAGTGACTGAGTGACTGACTAACTGAGTGACTGATTGACTGAGTGACTGAGTGGGTAACTGACTAACTGAGTGACTGAGTGAGTGACTGAGTGCCCCACCAGTCCTGGACACGCCATTGAGAGGCTACCTGGACCCCCCCTCTCCCCCCCTCCCCCCCTACCTGTGCAGAGTCACGTGTGGTGGACACGACGTTCCAGCGCCAGGAGCTGTCGCAGGCCCTGCAGGCCGTATCGGCCTGCACGGAGCGCCTGGTGGACTCCCAGGGGCGACTCCAGCGGGCCAGAGACTCGTGCCGGGAGCCCGGGGTCGTGGCGGAGACTTGTCTACAGCACAGGTGGGCACATAGACACATAGACACACACAGAGACACATAGAGAGAGTGAGACACACACAGTGAGAGACTCACAGAGACACACACATAGTGAGACATACACAGTGAGACTCATACATAGTGAGACACACAGAGACACACACATAGAGACACACACACAGTGAGAGACACACAGAGACACACACACAGACACACACACACAGAGACACACACAGAGACACACACACAGAGACACGTGCCGGGAGCCCGGGGTCGTGGCGGAGACTTGTCTACAGCACAGGTGGGCATAGAGACTCATACACAGTGAGACACACACACAGAGACACACAG
>NC_133738.1:1034803-1067303 GCF_048934315.1 Petromyzon marinus
CTACACACACACACCGCTACACACACACACACCGCTACACACACACACCGCTACACACACACACACCGCTACACACACACCGCTACACACACACACACCGCTACACACACACCGCTACACACACACACACCGCTACACACACACCGCTACACACACACACACCGCTACACACACACACCGCTACACACACACACACCGCTACACACACACCGCTACACACACACACACACCGCTACACACACACACACCGCTACACACACACACCGCTACACACAGACACACCGCTACACACACACACACCGCTACACACACACACCGCTACACACACACACCGCTACACACACACACACCGCTACACACACACACCGCTACACACACCGCTACACACACACACACCGCTACACACACACCGCTACACACACACACACCGCTACACACACACACACCGCTACACACACACACACCGCTACACACACACACACACCGCTACACACACACACACCGCTACACACACACACACACACCGCTACACACACACACACCGCTACACACACCGCTACACACACACACACCGCTACACACACACACACCGCTACACACACACACACCGCTACACACACACACCGCTACACACACACACACCGCTACACACACACACCGCTACACACACACACACACCGCTACACACACACACACACCGCTACACACACACACACCGCTACTCAGACACACCGCTACACACACACACCGCTACACACACACACACCGCTACACACACACACCGCTACACACACACACACCGCTACACACACACCGCTACACACACACACCGCTACACACACACCGTTACACACACATACACCGCTACACACACCGCTACCACCACACCGCTACACACACACCGCTACACACACACACCGCTACACACACACACACACCGCTACACACACACACACCGCTACTCAGACACACCGCTACACACATACACCGCTACACACACACATACCGCTACACACACACACCGCTACACACACACACCGCTACACACACACACCGCTACACACTCACACCGCTACACACACACACCGCTACACACACACACCGCTACACACACCGCTACACACACACCGCTACACAAACACCGCTACACACACCGCTACACACACACACCGCTACACACACACACACCGCTACACACACACACACCGCTACACACACACACCGCTACACACACACCGCTACACACACACCGCTACACACACACCGCTACACACACACCGCTACCCACACCGCTACACACACCGCTACACACACACACACCGCTACACACACACCGCTACACACACACACACCGCTACACACACACCGCTACACACACACACACCGCTACACACACACCGCTACACACACACCGCTACACACACACCCCGCTACACACACACACCTCTACACACACACACCGCTACCACCGTGGCGATGGTGGTGGTGGTAGCGGTGTGTGTGTAGCGGTGGTAGCGGTGTGTGTGTAGCGGTGTGTGTGTAGCGGTGTGTGTGTGTGTAGCGGTGTGTGTGTGTAGCGGTGTGTGTAGTGGTGTGTGAAACTCGGGGTGACAGACCGGGGATATGGGTATGTTTAACGAAAATACATCTATGATGCTGATGATGCTGATGATGATGCTGATGATGATGCCCCCCACACCCAGCCCCCCACACCCAGCCCCCCACAACCAGCCCCACACACTCGTCCCCCCACACTCACCATGCCCCCCCCCACACTCACCATGCCCCCCACACTCACCCAGCCCCCCACACCCAGCCCCCCACACTCAGCCCCCCACACCTAGCCCCCAGCCCCCCACACTCAGCCCCCCACACTCAGCCCCCCACACCTAGCCCCCCACACCCAGCCCCCAACACTCACCCAGCCCCCCACACCTAGCCCCCCACACTCACCCAGCCCCCCACACTCACCAGCCCCCCACACTCACCATGCCCCCCACCCCCAGCACCCCACACCTAGCCCCCCACACCTAGCCCCCCACACTCACCCAGCCCCCCAAACTCACCCAGCCCCCCAGCCCCCCACACTCACCAGCCCCCCACACTCACCATGCCCCCCACGACTGCTAGATTTTAGCTCGTCACAGACATCTCTGAGACGCTTTCTGCTCCGTGCGAGTCTCCCGCCTGAAGAAGGGCGCTTGGGTGACGCCCGAAACGTCGTGATTTAATTAGAGTAGTTAGCATTCATTATTTATTTATTTACTTGCTTGCTTCCCGTTTTCACCTCCGTGACTTTATATATATAAATATATCACACACACACACACACCCACACACTCACACACCCACACACACACACTCACACACCCACACACCCACACACACACACTCACACACCCACACACTCACTCACACACCCACACACTCACCCACACACTCACCCACACACACACCCACACACACACCCACACACTCACCCACACACCCACACACACACACTCACCCACACACACACCCACACAAACACCCACACACACACCCACACACACACCCACACACACACCCACACACTCACACACTCACCCACACACACACTCACCCACACACACACACACCCACACACCCACACACTCCCCCACACACACACACACACACACACACACTCACACACACACACACCCACACACTCACCCACACACACAACCACACACACACCCACACACTCACCCACACACACCCACACACACACCCACACACACACCCACACCCACACACACACACACTCACCCACACACACACTCACCCACACACACACACACCCACACACTCACCCACACACACCCACCCACCCACCCACTCACTCACCCACTCACCCACACACTCACTCACACACCCACCCACACACACACTCACACACCCACACACTCACCCACACACTCACCCACACACACACCCACACACCCACCCACACACACACTCACACACACACCCACACACACACCCACACACTCACCCACTCACTCACCCACACAGACACACACAGACACACATACTCACACACCCACACACCCACACACCCACACACTTACCCACACACTCACCCACACACTCACCCACACACACACTCACCCACACACCCACCCACACACTCACACACCCACACACACACCCACACACTCACACACACACCCACACACACACCCACACACACACACACCCACACACTCACCCACACACTCACCCACACACTCACACCCCCACACGCCCACACACTCACCCACACACACACACACCCACTCACCCACACTCACCCACACACACTCACCCACACACTCACACCCCCATACACCCAGCCACCCACCCACACACTCACCCACCCACACACTCACCCACCCACCCACTCACCCACATACTCACCCACACACTCACCCACACACTCACCCACACACCCACACACCCACCCACACCGCCACACACCCACCCACACACCCACCCACACACCCACCCACACACTCACCCACACACACACCCACCCTCCCCACACACCCACCCACACACACCCACACACCCACACACACACTCACACACACACCCACTCACACACACCCACACACACACCCACTCACACACACCCACACACACACACCCACCCACACACACCCACACACACACTCACCCACACACACCCACACACCCACCCACACACCCACACACCCACACACCCACCCACACACTCACCCACACACACACCCACCCACACCCACCCACCCACACACACACACCCACCCACACCCCACCCACACACACACACCCACACAACAACAACAACCGCCATTCGCCACTAAGTGGCGGTGACGTCACCACGACGCTTGTGCCAGGCTATGTGCACCTTGAGGCCACGTGAAGTGTCGAACGCCCGCTGGCAGGAGGTCACGGGGCAGACCCAGCGGGTACCACGGGTCGACTGACTGAGATGACTGGCTGATGCACCACCTGTGCCCCCTACTGTGCCAACCCACTCCCCACCCACACACACACACCCACACACACACCCACCCACCCTCCCCACGCACACTCCCCACCCACACACCCACCCACTCACCCACCCACCCACTCACCCACCCACTCACCCACTCACCCACCCACTCACCCACCCACCCACTCACTCACCCACTCACCCACACACTCACCCACCCACCCACTCACCCACCCACTCACTCACCCACTCACTCACCCACTCACTCACTCACCCACTCACCCACCCACTCACCCACCCACTCACACACCCACTCACCCACTCACCCACCCACTCACTCACTGACTCACCCACCCACTCATCCACCCACCCACTCACCCACCCACCCACCCTCCCCACCCACCCACTCACCCACCCACTCACTCACCCACTCACCTACCCACTCACCCACTCACTCACCCACCCACTCACTCACTCACCCACACACCCACCCACTCACACACCCACGCACCCTCCCCACCCACCCTCCCCACCCACACACCCACAGAGTGAATCGCTCTGTAGAGTTCCACCTGCGGGCCGACTCGAGGCGCAAGGCTGAGGCTCAGGCCATTGACGAGGCGTGCGGTCTCCTGCACAACAACTCGCGACTCGTTCGCCTCGCCGACGCCGACAACACAGCCACAGCCACCAACAACGTGGAGGGCAGCGGTGGAGCAGAGGGCGAGTGAGTGAGTGGGTGGGTGAGTGAGTGGGTGAGGGGGTGATTGAGTGAGGGGGTGAGTGAGTGGGTGGGTGAGTGGGTGAGTGACTGAGTGGGTGGGTGAGTGAGTGAGGGGGTGAGTGGGTGGGTGAGTGGGTGGGTGGGTGGGTGAGTGAGTGGGTGGGTGGGTGAGGGGGTGAGTGAGTGGGTGGGTGAGGGGGTGAGTGAGTGGGTGGGTGAGTGGGTGAGTGACTGAGTGGGTGGGTGAGTGACTGAGTGAGTGGGTGAGTGAGTGAGGGGGTGAGTGGGTGGGTGAGTGGGTGGGTGGGTGGGTGAGTGGGTGGCTGAGGGGGTGAGTGAGTGGGTGGGTGAGGGGGTGAGTGAGTGGGTGGGTGAGTGGGTGGGTGGGTGAGTGGATGGGTGAGTGAGTGGGTGAGTGAGTGGGTGAGTGAGTGGGTGGGTGAGGGGGTGAGTGAGTGGGTGGGTGAGGGGGTGAGTGAGTGGGTGAGTAAGTGGGTGGGTGAGTGAGTGGGTGGGTGAGTGAGTGAGTGGGTGAGTGAGTGAGTGAGTGAATGGGTGGGTGAGTGAGTGGGTGAGTGAGTGAGTGGGTGAGTGGGTGGGTGGGTGAGTGGGTGGGTGTGTGTGAGGGAGTGGGTGGGTGTGTGTGAGGGAGTGGGTGGGTGAGTGAGTGGGTGAGTGAGTGAGTGGGTGAGGGAGTGGGTGGGTGAGGGAGTGGGTGGGTTAGTGAGTGGGTGAGTGTGCGTGTGAGTGAGTGAGTTAGTAAGTAGGTGAGTGAGTGAGTGGGTGAGTGGGTGAGTGAGTGAGTGAGTGGCTGAGTGAGTGAGTGGGTGGGTGGGTGAGTGAGTGAGTAAGTGGGTGAGTGAGTGAGTGAGTGGGTGAGTGACTGAGTGAGTGGGTGGGTGAGTGAGTGAGTGAGTGGGTGACTAAGTGAGTAAGTGACTGAGCGGTTGACTGAGTGGGTGGCTGAGCGAGTGACTGAGTAAGTGACTGAGCGAGTGAGTGAGCAAGTGACTGAGTGGGTGACTGAGCGAGTGACTGAGTAAGTGACTGAGTGAGTGAGTGACTGAGCGAGTGACTGAGTAAGTGACTGAGCGAGTGACTTAGTAAGTGACTGAGCGAGTGAGTGAGCGAGTAGCTGAGTGAGTGACTGAGTGAGTGACTGAGCGAGTTACTGAGTGAGTAGGTGATTGACAGTCATCCTGCATACCTGGCGAGGTAGTCAACATCTCCACGGGGTGGTTCACAGTCATCCTGCGTACCGGGCGAAGTAGTCAACATCTCCACCCAGTTTAACAATATTATTCATAATGAAGGTGTTTTGGGCTAGATCGCGTTATTTATAAATGTGTCATAACCCTCCACCACCCGACACGGCCAGTCAGCAAAAAAAAAGGGGCACGTTGACAAAAGACAAAATTAGTTCCATTGCTTTAGCCCCACACCGATGGTGTTGTCGAAGAGTGAATCCACAACGTTGACAGATGGCGAATTTGCCCGATGATGCTGGGGATGTAATTACCAGAATTCTGGCGAATTTGCCCCTTGATGCTGGATGTAATTACCAGAATTCTGGCGAATTTGCCCGATGATGCTGGATGTAATTACCAGAATTCTGGCGAATTTGCCCCATGATGCTGGATGTAATTACCAGAATTCTGGCGAATTTGCCCCATGATTCTGGATGTAATTACCAGAATTCTGGCGAATTTGCCCGAAGATGCTGGATGTAATTACCAGAATTCTGGCGAATTTGCCCCATGACGCTGGATGTAATTACCAGAATTCTGGTGAATTTGCCCGAAGATGCTGGATGTAATTACCAGAATTCTGGCGAATTTGCCCCATGATGCTGGATGTAATTACCAGAATTCTGGCGAATTTGCCCCATGATGCTGGGGATGTAATTACCAGAATTCTGGTAAATTTGCCCGATGATGCTGGATGTAATTACCAGAATTCTGGCGAATTTGCCCCATGATGCTGGATGTAATTACCAGAATTCTGGCGAATTTGCCCGATGATGCTGGGGATGTAATTACCAGAATTCTGGCGAATTTGCCCGATGATGCTGGGGATGTAAATACCAGAATCCTGGTGAATTTGCCCCATGATGCTGGATGTAATTACCAGAATTCTGGCGAATTTGCCCCATGATGCTGGGGATGTAATTACCAGAATTCTGGTGAATTTGCCCCATGATGCTGGATGTAATTACCAGAATTCTGGCGAATTTGCCCCATGATGCTGGATGTAATTACCAGAATTCTGGCGAATTTGCCCCATGATGCTGGAAGTAATTACCAGAATTCTGGCGAATTTGCCCGATGATGCTGGGGATGTAATTACCAGAATTCTGACGAATTTGCCCGAAGATGCTGGATGTAATTACCAGAATTCTGGCGAATTTGCCCCATGATGCTGGATGTAATTACCAGAATCCTGGCGAATTTGCCCCATGATGCTGGATGTAATTACCAGAATTCTGGCGAATTTGCCCCATGATGCTGGATGTAATTACCAGAATCCTGGCGAATTTGCCCCATGATGCTGGATGTAATTACCAGAATTCTGGCGAATTTGCCCGATGATGCTGGATGTAATTACCAGAATTCTGGCGAATTTGCCCCATGATGCTGGATGTAATTACCAGAATTCTGGCGAATTTGCCCCATGATGCTGGATGTAATTACCAGAATTCTGGCGAATTTGCCCCATGATGCTGGATGTAATTACCAGAATTCTGGCGAATTTGCCCCATGATGCTGGATGTAATTACCAGAATCCTGGCGAATTTGCCCCATGATGCTGGATGTAATTACCAGAATTCTGGCGAATTTGCCCCATGATGCTGGATGTAATTACCAGAATTCTGGCGAATTTGCCCCATGATGCTGGGGATGTAATTACCAGAATTCTGGCGAATTTGCCGATGATGCTGGGGATGTAAATACCAGAATTCTGGCGAATTTGCCCCATGATGCTGGATGTAATTACCAGAATTCTGCTGAATTTGCCCGATGATGCTGGATGTAATTACCAGAATTCTGGCAAATTTGCCCCATAATGCTGGATGTAATTACCAGAATCCTGGCGAATTTGCCCCATGATGCTGGATGTAATTACTAGAATTCTGGCGAATTTGCCCGAAGATACTGGATGTAATTACCAGAATTCTGGCGAATTTTGCCCCATGATGCTGGATGTAATTACCAGAATTCTGGCGAATTTGCCCCATGATGCTGGATGTAATTATCAGAATTCTGGTGAATTTGCCCGATGATGCTGGAAGTAATTACCAGAATTCTGGCGAATTTGCCCCATGATGCTGGATGTAATTACCAGAATTCTGGCGAATTTGCCCCATGATGCTGGATGTAATTACCAGAATTCTGGCGAATTTGCCCGATGACGCTGGATGTAATTACCAGAATCCTGGCAAATTTGCCCCATGATGCTGGATGTAATTACCAGAATTCTGGCGAATTTGCCCGATGATGCTGGGGATATAATTACCAAAATTCTGGCGAATTTGCCCGATGATGCTGGATGTAATTACCAGAATTCTGGCGAATTTCCCCCATGATGCTGGATGTAATTACCAGAATTCTGGCGAATTTGCCCCATGATGCTGGATGTAATTACCAGAATTCTGGCGAATTTGCCCGAAGATGCTGGATGTAATTACCAGAATTCTGGCGAATTTGCCCGATGATGCTGGATGAAATTACCAGAATTCTGGCGGATTTGCCCCATGATGCTGGATGTAATTACCAGAATTCTGGCGAATTTGCCCCATGATGCTGGATGAAATTACCAGAATTCTGGCGAATTTGCCCCATGATGCTGGATGTAATTACCAGAATTCTGGCGAATTTGCCCCATGATGCTGGATGTAATTACCAGAATTCTGGCGAATTTGCCCGAAGATGCTGGATGTAATTACCAGAATTCTGGCGAATTTGCCCGATGATGCTGGATGTAATTACCAGAATTCTGGCGAATTTGCCCCATGATGCTGGGGATGTAATTACCAGAATTCTGGTGAATTTGCCGCATGATGCTGGGGATGTAATTACCAGAATTCTGGTGAATTTGCCCCATGATGCTGGATGTAATTATCAGAATTCTGGCGAATTTGCCCGAAGATGCTGGATGTAATTACCAGAATTCTGGCGAATTTGCCCCATGATGCTGGGGATGTAATTATCAGAATTCTGGCGAATTTGCCCCATGATGCTGGGGATGTAATTACCAGAATTCTGGCGAATTTGCCCCATGATGCTGGGGATGTAATTACCAGAATTCTGGTGAATTTGCCCCATGACGCTGGATGTAATTACCAGAATTCTGGCGAATTTGCCCGATGATGCTGGATGTAAATACCAGAATTCTGGCGAATTTGCCCCATGACGCTGGATGTAATTACCAGAATTCTGGCGAATTTGCCCGATGATGCTGGATGTAATTACCAGAATTCTAGTGAATTTGCCCCATGATGCTGGATGTAATTACCAGAATTCTGGCGAATTTGCCCGATGATGCTGGATGTAATTACCAGAATTCTGGCGAATTTGCCCGAAGATGCTGGATGTAATTACCAGAATTCTAGTGAATTTGCCCCATGATGCTGGATGTAATTATCAGAATTTGCCCGATGATGCTGGGGATGTAATTACCAGAATTCTGGCGAATTTGCCCCATGACGCTGGATGTAATTACCAGAATTCTGGCGAATTTGCCCGATGACGCTGGATGTAATTACCAGAATTTTGGCGAATTTGCCCCATGACGCTGGATGTAATTACCAGAATTCTGGCTAATTTGCCCCATGACGCTGGATGTAATTACCAGAATTCTGGCGAATTTGCCCGATGATGCTGGATGTAATTACCAGAATTCTGGCGAATTTGCCCGATGATGCTGGATGTAATTACCAGAATTCTGGCGAATTTGCCCCATGACGCTGGATGTAATTACCAGAATTCTGGCGAATTTGCCCGAAGATGCTGGATGTAATTACCAGAATTCTGGCGAATTTGCCCGATGACGCTGGATGTAATTACCAGAATTCTGGCGAATTTGCCCGATGATGCTGGGGATGTAATTACCAGAATTTGGCGAATTTGCCCAAGATGCTGGATGTAATTACCAGAAT
The DNA here is from genome assembly GCF_048934315.1 of Petromyzon marinus. Taxonomy (NCBI): domain Eukaryota; kingdom Metazoa; phylum Chordata; class Hyperoartia; order Petromyzontiformes; family Petromyzontidae; genus Petromyzon; species Petromyzon marinus. The sequence goes on from NC_133738.1 coordinate 1,044,662, forward strand.
TCTGGCGAATTTGCCGAAGATGCTGGATGTAATTACCAGAATTCTGGCGAATTTGCCCGATGATGCTGGATGTAATTACCAGAATTCTGGCGAATTTGCCCCATGATGCTGGGGATGTAATTACCAGAATTCTGGCGAATTTGCCCCATGATGCTGGGGATGTAATTACCAGAATTCTGGCGAATTTGCCCCATGACGCTGGATGTAATTACCAGAATTCTGGCGAATTTGCCCAATGACGCTGGGGATGTAATTACCAGAATTCTGGAGAATTTGCCCCATGACGCTGGGGATGTAATTACCATAATTCTGGCGAATTTGCCCCATGACGCTGGATGTAATTACCAGAATTCTGGCGAATTTGCCCCATGATGCTGGATGTAATTACCAGAATTCTGGCGAACTTGCCCCATGACGCTGGATGTAATTACCAGAATTCTGACGAATTTGCCCGAAGATGCTGGGGATGTAATTACCAGAATTCTGGCGAATTTGCCCGCTGATGCTGGGGATGTAATTACCAGCGAAACGTCACAGTACTACTGAAACTGTAAATGTCGTGGATTCACTCTTCGACAACACCACCGGTGTAGGGCTAAGGCAGTGGAACTGTTTCGTCTTTTTACATTCTTAGCTCTTTCGCTAAAGTCACCACGTCGAAGGGAAACAGTAAAATGTTAGAAAAAAATATATATATGAAACAATAAAAATTCTCACGACGTTTCGACCGTAACGCAAACGGTCGTCATCAGGTGTGAAAAAACCAATGGCAAGAAACATTTGAAAGAAGTGGAGGTTTATTTCTTTATTTTGAGCGGTGTTTGTGTTTATTTATTTTTAAAAAAACGTTAGCACCACGGAGAGCGATTTGACAATTTGTTTAGATGGACGAGTCCATCTATGTTCTGAAAAGAGGAGGGGGGGAGACGAAAAATTAATGTATGCTGTCTGAAAGCCACCGTAAGCGTGAACAATCAATTAAGACCCCAAATGGTTTAGCAAATCCTTCCAATGATTGCTAAGCCCAGAATCCATCTTCTCGGTTGAAATTGTCTCTGTGTTTGTATGTGTGGATAGCCTCATGAACGAATCTCTCATGGTAGCCAGATTGATTACCGTAAGCGTGAACAATCAATTAAGACCCGAAATGGTTTATCAAATCCTTCCAATGATTGCTAAGCCCAGAATCCATCTTCTCGGTTGAAATTGTCTCCATGTTTATATATGTGGATAGCCTCATGAACGAATCTCTCATGGTAGCCAGATGGCTTACCGTAAGTGTGAACAATCAATTAAGACCCCAAATGGTTTATCAAATCCTTCCAATGATTGCTAAGCCCAGAATCCATCTTCCCGGTTGAAATTTTCTCTGTGCTTGTATGTGTGGATAGCCTCATGAACGAATCTCTCATGGTAGCCAGATGGCTTACCGTAAGCGTGAACAATCAATTAAGACCTGAAATGGTTTATCAAATCCTTCCAATGATTGCTAAGCCCAGAATCCATGTTCCCGGTTGAAATTGTCTCCGTGTTTGTATGTGTGGATAGCCTCATGAACGAATCTCTCATGGTAGCCAGATGGCTTAACGTAAGCGTGAACAATCAATTAAGACCCCCAAATGATTTATCAAATCCTTCCAATGATTGCTAAGCCCAGAATCCATCTTCCCGGTTGAAATTGTCTCCGTGCTTGTATGTGTGGATAGCCTCATGAACGAATCTCTCATGGTAGCCAGATGGCTTAACGTAAGCGTGAACAATCAATTAAGACCCCCAAATGATTTATCAAATCCTTCCCATGATTGCTAAGCCCAAAATCCATCTTCCCGGTTGAAATTGTCTCCGTGCTTGTATATGTGGATAGCCTCATGAACGAATCTCTCATGGTAGCCAGATGGCTTACCGTAAGCGTGAACAATCAATTAAGACCCCCAAATGGTTTATCAAATCCTTCCAATGATTGCTAAGCCCAGAATCCATCTTCTCGGTTGAAATTGTCTCTGTGTTTGTATGTGTGGATAGCCTCATGAACGAATCTCTCATGGTAGCCAGATTGATTACCGTAAGCGTGAACAATCAATTAAGACCCGAAATGGTTTATCAAATCCTTCCAATGATTGCTAAGCCCAGAATCCATCTTCTCGGTTGAAACTGTCTTTGTGCTTGTGTGTGTGGATAGCCTCATGAACGAATCTCTCATGGTAGCCAGATGGCTTACCGTAAGCGTGAACAATCAATTAAGACCCCCAAATGGTTTATCAAATCCTTCCAATGATTGCTAAGCCCAGAATCCATCTTCTCGGTTGAAATTGTCTCTGTGTTTGTATGTGTGGATAGCCTCATGAACGAATCTCTCATGGTAGCCAGATGGCTTAACGTAAGCGTGAACAATCAATTAAGACCCCCAAATGATTTATCAAATTCTTCCAATGATTGCTAAGCCCAGAATCCATTTTCCCGGTTGAAATTGTCTCTGTGTTTGTATATGTGGATAGCCTCATGAACGAATCTCTCATGGTAGCCAGATGGCTTAACGTAAGCGTGAACAATCAATTAAGACCCCCCAAATGATTTATCAAATCCTTCCAATGATTGCTAAGCCCAGAATCCATCTTCCCGGTTGAAATTTTCTCTGTGTTTGTATGTGTGGATAGCCTCATGAACGAATCTCTCATGGTAGCCAGATGGCTTACCGTAAGCGTGAACAATCAATTAAGACCCCCAAATGGTTTATCAAATCCTTCCAATGATTGCTAAGCCCAGAATCCATCTTCCCGGTTGAAATTGTCTCCCTGCTTGTATGTGTGGATAGCCTCATGAACGAATCTCTCATGGTAGCCAGATGGTTTAACGTAAGCGTGAACAATCAATTAAGACCCCCAAATGATTTATCAAATCCTTCCAATGATTGCTAAGCCCAGAATCCATCTTCCCGGTTGAAATTGTCTCCGTGCTTGTATATGTGGATAGCCTCATGAACGAATCTTTCATGGTAGCCAGATGGCTTACCGTAAGCGTGAACAATCAATTAAGACCTCCAAATGGTTTATCAAATTCTTCCAATGATTGCTAAGCCCAGAATCCATCTTCCCGGTTGAAACTGTCTTTGTGCTTGTGTGTGTGGATAGCCTCATGAACGAATCTCTCATGGTAGCCAGATGGCTTAACGTAAGCGTGAACAATCAATTAAGACCCCCCAAATGATTTATCAAATTCTTCCAATGATTGCTAAGCCCAGAATCCATCTTCCCGGTTGAAATTGTCTCCGTGCTTGTATGTGTGGATAGCCTCATGAACGAATCTCTCACGGTAGCCAGACGGCTTGCAGAGAACCTCCGTCTTGGAGAAGTCAGTGTCGTGTGAGCCCACTGAATTGTAACAGCGGTCCGCCACGGCCGACGTGTCGGCTGTTTCCAATTCAACGTGGCTTCACCGAGAGAGAGCTGAGGATGCGAATTACTGCAGCCACGGAAAGCTCCAGATGAAAACGTGTTTTTCGCCTTCTGTCAACGTGGCACTTTGCTACGAACCCACACCCAGCGTCAGCGTGCAGTCGTGGCGTTCGTCCTGCGAGTCTCTGGCCTCGCGAGCGTCGCTGGCGGTGCGGGCCGGCGAGTCGCTGCTCGCCCTGGCCCTGGGTGCCCTCGGCAGGGCCCAGGAGGACGCTCGGAGCCAGGGGCGAGCCACAGGGCGGGCCCTCGCGGCCGCGGTGAGCGTGGCCAGGGAGAGCAAACGGCGCACGGAGGAGGCCCTGGCACAGGTGCGGAGGCTGGGTACGGGGTGGGGAGAGTCTCGCGGTGCACACACACTGTGTGTGCTAATGTAACACACACAGTGTGTTAAGGTAACACACAGTGTATTACCTTAACACACTGTGTGTGTTACATTCCCACACACAGTGTGTTAATGTAACACACACAGTGTGTGTTAAGGTAACATACACAGTGTGTTATCTTAACACACTATGTGTGTTAAGATAACACACACAGTGTGTTAATGTAACACACACAGTGTGTTAATGTAACACACACAGTGTGTTAATGTAACACACTGTCTGTTACATTAACACACTGTGTGTGTTAAGGTAACACACACAGTGTGTTAATGTAACACACACAGTGTGTTAATGTAACACACACAGTGTGTTAATGTAACACACACAGTCTGTTAATGTAACACACACAGTGTGTTAATTTAACACACACAGTGTGTTAATGTAACACACACAGTGTGTTAAGGTAATACACAGCCACACCATGGTGACTACAACCACGTCCGCTATAGCCCCGCCCTCAGTGATGTGCGGCTATCAAGGACGTGGGAGCCGGAGATCTGGGGGCAGAGCGTTGGGGCCAAGAGTGAAGAATGTCAAGGGGTGCCTCTGCGGATGTGTAGGCCTTGACTTCAACATAGGCCATTTCTGTGACCAGTCACAAGCTAATCACTCAGCCATTTCAATGCTAAATTCGCCTAGTTATTTCAATGCTAAATTCTCCTGTTTGATTGGTACTAGGTGCCTCTGTGAATGTGTATGCTCTGACTTTAACATAGCTATTTCTGTGACCAGTCACAAGCTAATCACTCAGCCATTTCAATGCTAAATTCTATGCTAATTCCTTTGTCAAGGCGCTTTGTTTATTCTCACACAGCTTAAAGGTCGTGATCTGAGTGTGGCTTTGTTCGCTCCAGCACTGTCCTCCAGACAGTCTCGTCCCTTCACCTGATGAAGGCCGCTTGTGTTGTGGCCGAAACGTCGTGAGAATATTGTGTTATTTTATTTTATCAATTTATTATTTTATTCTCATTCTACGTGGTGACTTTACCGAAAGAACCAAGAAAATGAAGAACCGGTGAAGACGTAAGGCCGGCTAGCTAGACCCTGGGACCCCCCTGAACGCCGCCCTCATTAGGGCCGGCGGTGCGGTCCCAGAGCCTCGGAGCCCGGAGCCCTTTTAAGGGTCGGTGTGGTTGGTGGGGTGTCCGTGACCCGTGCCATGACCAGGGCCAGGTCAGGTAGCCTCCCTCTAGCGCCTGTAGCTGGAGGAACTGGGGACACAGGAGTTAGGCCGATAGCCTAGGGGGTGTCCCAGCGAGTGTACGGGTGAAGGGGCCGTTACCCCTTCTCAGTGTAACCCCCCCGCGAAGCTGAATAAACAGCGGTGCCTCTACTCCACCGCCTCCGTGTCCCGTGAAACCCGCCGCAACTTTAGCGCCTGTAGCTGGAAGAACTGGGAGCAAATTGGAGTTAGGCCGAGAGCCTAGGGAGTGTCCCAGTGAGTGTACGGGTGAAGGGGCCGTTACCCCTTCCAGTGTAACCCCCCGCGAAGCTGAATAAACAGCGGTGCCTCTACTCCACCGTGTCCCGTATAACCCGCTACAACTCTAGCGCCTGTAGCTGGAGGAACTGGGGACACAGGAGTTAGGCCGATAGCCTAGGGGGTGTCCCAGCGAGTGTACGGGTGAAGGGGCCGTTACCCCTTCCAGTGTAACCCCCCCGCGAAGCTGAATAAACAGCGCTGCCTCTACTCCACCGTGTCCCGTATAACCCGCTACAACTCTAGCGCCTGTAGCTGGAGGAACTGGGGACACAGGAGTTAAGCCGATAGCCTAGGGGGTGTCCCAGCGGGTGTACGGGTGAAGGGGCCGTTACTCCTTCTCAGTGTAACCCCCCCGCGAAGCTGAATAAACAGCGCTGCCTCTACTCCCACCGCCTCCGTGTCCCGTGAAACCCTCTACACAGGTGAGACTCTCACACCGGTAACCATCACCCCCCCCCTGCCCCATCCCTCCCCCACCCCCCCCCAGACGATGGAGGCGATGTCCCTGCAGGAGGAATCTCTGCGTCGCCTGGCCGAGTCCCTCGGTGGCCTGGAGGCACCGCTGGCGGTGTGCCGGGCCCGGCTGGAGGCCCGCCGGGGTCGGCCCCCCGGGGAACGCTGTCCGGACGCGGCGCAGAAACAGCTCCAGGCGGAGCTGGAGCAGCTGCAGGACAGCCGGGGGCGGTGAGGCGGCGGCGACGGCGGTGGTGGCGGCGGTGGCGGCGGTGGTGGTGGTGGTGGTGGTGGTGGCGGCGGTGGTGGTGGTGGGGGTGGTGGTGGTGGTGGTGGTGGTGGTGGTGGCGGCGGTGGTGGTGGTGGTGGCGGTGGCGGTGGTGGTGGTGGTGGTGGTGGTGGTGGCGGTGGCGGTGGTGGTGGTGGTGGTGGTGGTGGTGGGGGTGGTTGGTGGTGGTGGTGGTGGCGGTGGTGGCGGTGGTGGTGGTGGTGGATGGGCAACGCTGTCGTGGGCAGTGCCGTGGGGGGGGGGGGGGGGGGGCGGGGAGGGCCAATTCCGATTGGCCTTTCCTCCCCCCTCATGGCGTCTGTGACCAGCAAAGCGGCCGAAAGGGGGCTCTGGACGGGTGCGAGGGGCCGGTAACCCCCTCCACCTTCAATGGATTACCGCTAAACCACGAGATAAATATCCAACGAAGCTTGTGCCTGAGACCCCGGGGTGGGGGGGGGGGGGACAGGCGTCCGTGACGTCTCCTGGCCAAAACCATCGTTTGGCGGAGCCAGGAGACTGAATCTCTACCCTCACGGGGGGGCTCCTCCAGAAACAACAAAAAAGCCACTGCGGGTGGCCACGTGGAATGTTCGAACGCTCGCTTGCGGAGGAGAGGCTGCCGCTCCTCTGTCGGGAGCTGGAGCAGTACCGCCTGGATCTCTGCGGCGTTCAGGAGGACCGGTGGACCGGCTCTGGCTCCTGCCACCATGAGGGGTGGACACTCCTCTACTCGGGGCAGGAGGCTGCCAAACAACAGGGAGTGGCTGTTCTTCTGAACAAAAGAATGAAGGGGGCGTGGGAGCGTGGCAGTGAGGTGTGGGAAGCTGTAAGCCCCAGGCTACTTTGGGCTCGCCTTCCCATCAACCGGAGGCGAGGAGTGGTGGTCTTGGTTGCTTATGCTCCCACCGAAGACAAACATCCGTGGAGGGATGCAGGCAAAGCCGATGAGTCAGATGCCTTCTATGACCTCCTGACACAGGTGCTGGCTGATGTGGCCCTTCGGGATAGAGTCATTGGAGACTTCAATGCCCGAGTTGGTCATGATACTGGCACATGGTCTGGAGTGATTGGAGGGCATGGGCCAGATCAGCTCAATAACAACGGCAGGAGGCTGCTAGATTTTTGTGCAGCCCATGGGCTTGTAATTACCAACATGCTTTTCCGGCATCGGCGTATCCACACAACATCATGGATGCATGCCGGGTCCAAGCAAAAACATCTGCTGGACTACATAGTGACGGACCAGCAGATGCGAGCCCATGTCCTTGACACCACGACCTACCGTGGAGCTGATCTGCCCACTGACTATCGACTTGTCATCTGTAAGATGCGCCTGCCATTCTTCCACTATGGTGGTGGGTGTACACCCAGGACTCCATTCAAACCCTTCGTGGCATGGTCTCAGCTAGCTGATGAAAGTTGCAAGCGAGAATTTAATCATCGCTTGCGGCTGGGATTGGCATCGTCCCCGACTCCTCCTGATGTCGAGGGTAAATGGGCGAGGTTTAGGACTGTGACTCATGCAGTTGCAATGGCTGCTTTGGGTACGCGGTCCAGACCGCCATAGAGACCCTGGCTGACAGGAGGTGTTCAAGCTGGCTGAGAAAAAGCGACAGGCCCACTCTCATCGGCTACAGCATCCCATATCGGAGAATGAGGAGGCTTACCGCAGCCTTCGCTCGGAGGTTCGGAGAGCCGTGAGGTGCTGCTACAATGGGTGGTGGTCGCGGGTTGCTGAGGAGATGGAGTCTGCCTCAGTGGCCCGCGATCACAAATCGCTCTTTAATTCCATTAAAAAAGTAACCTGCAGCGCCACACCTATTACCATCATTAGGGGAAAGAACGGTGATCCAATCTCCGACGCCCGGGAACAGGTTTACAGATTTGCTGAGCATTTCTGTGAGGTCCTGGGGGAGGGGACATCCCTCAGCCAGGATAACAACGTGGGACAAAGTGGGGATGACCCTGCTGAGGCTGCGGTGCCTCAAATATTGGAAGAAGTCACCCCCTGTGAGTGGCTGGCTGAGGTGCCATCTGTTGAGGAAGAACTGAGGGCGATTCGGAGTCTGAGACCAGGAGAGGCACTGGACAGAGATGATCTCCCAAGCGAAATGCTGAGGGAGGGTGGTGTTTGTGCAAAGACTGCCCTCTATGACATGATAACAACAGTCTGGGCCACTGGATGGGTTCCACAGGACTGGAAGGATGCCCTAGGGGTCCCCCTCTTTAAGAAGGGGGACCGCACAGACTGTACCAACAACAGGGGCATCTCACTCCTCAGTGTGCCGGGAAAGGTCCTGGCAAGGATTATTCAACATCGCCTCTCCAGGCACGCTGAGGAGAGGCTTGCGGAGCCCCAATGCGATTTCTGGAAAGGGCGGTCCTGCACAGATGCCATATTTTCTGTCCGTCTGCTACAGCAGAGGTGTAGGGAATTCCAACAAGACCTACATCTCTGCAATATTGACCTGGTCAAGGCCTATGATACAATCAGTAGGCCTGGGCTCTGGGTTGTGCTTTGTGCTTTTAGAGTCCCTGACCTTCTGCTCACGATCATTAAGAACCGTCATGATGGTGAGCGGGCCTGGGTAAAAATACGTGGCTGGGAGTCGGAGCCATTCCCTGTACACCTTGGGGTGTGACAGGGATGTTGTCTGGCTCCCACATTATTTAACATCTATTTTGACCACGTAGGGGGCTAAACGGGTGCGGCACGGGCTAGAGAAGAGATGAAGTGATGTGGTACAGGAGGACGTGGAGCTGAGTGGACTTGCTGATGACTGGTACCAGCGGTGTCGAGATCGGCCTCTGTGGAGGAGGCTCGTGAAGGACGCTACTGGGCAGTTGGAGGCAGTCGCCCTCCAACAACAACGGAGGGCGGAGGAGAGACGCTCACAACAACGAGCAGAGCGCCGGGTGGCTAAAGCACAGCAGGTTGGCACAGTAGGGGGCACAGGTGGTGCATCAGCCAGTCATCTCAGTCAGTCGACGCGTGGCACCTGGGTCTGCCCCGTGACCTCCTGCCAGCGGGCGTTCGACACTTCACGTGGCCTCAAGGTGCACATAGCCTGGCACAAGCGTCGTGGTGATGTCACCGCTACTTAGTGGCGAATGGCGGTTGTTGTTGTTGGTGGAGGTGGTGGTGGAGGTGGAGGGTGGCATCATCCTACTCATTGTGTCTCCTACTCATTGTGTCTCCTACTCAACTTGTCTCCTACTCATTGTGTCTCCACCTCAACGTGTCTCCTACTCATTGTGTCTCCTACTCATTGTGTCTCCTACTCATTGTGTCTCCTACTCATTGTGTCTCCTACTCATTGTGTCTCCTACTCATTGTGTCTCCTACTCATTGTGTCTCCTACTCATTGTGTCTCCACCTCAACGTGTCTCCTACTCAACGTGTCTCCTACTCATTGTGTCTCCTAATCATTGGGTCTCCTACTAATTGTGTCTCCTACTCATTGAATCTCCACCTCAATGTGTCTCCTACTCATTGAATCTCCACCTCAACGTGTCTCCTACTCATTGTGTCTCCTACTCAACGTGTCTCCACCTCAATGTGTCTCCTACTCATTGTGTCTCCTACTCATTGTGTCTCCTACTCATTGTGTCTCCTACTCATTGTGTCTCCTACTCAACGTGTCTCCTACTCATTGTGTCTCCTACTCATTGTGTCTCCTACTCAACGCGTCTCCTACTCATTGTGTCTCCTACTCATTGTGTCTCCTACTCATTGTGTCTCCACCTCAACGTGTCTCCTACTCAATGTGTCTCCTACTCAATGTGTCTCCTACTCAACGTGTCTCCTACTCATTGTGTCTCCTACTCATTGTGTCTCCTACTCATTGTGTCTCCTACTCATTGTGTCTCCACCTCAACGTGTCTCCTACTCATTGTGTCTCCTACTCATTGTGTCTCCTACTCATTGTGTCTCTTACTCATTGTGTCTCCACCTCAACGTGTCTCCACCTCAACGTGTCTCCTACTCATTGTGTCTCCACCTCAACGTGTCTCCTTCTCAACGTGTCTCCTACTCATTGTGTCTCCTACTCATTGTGTCTCCACCTCAACGTGTCTCCACCTCAACGTGTCTCCTACTCATTGTGTCTCCACCTCAACGTGTCTCCTACTCATTGTGTCTCCTACTCAACGTGTCTCCTACTCATTGTGTCTCCTACTCATTGTGTCTACTACTCATTGTGTCTCCTACTCATTGTGTCTCCTAATCATTGTGTCTCCTACTCATTGTGTCTCCTACTCATTGTGTCTCCTACTCATTGTGTCTCCACCTCAACGTGTCTCCTTCTCAACGTGTCTCCTACTCATTGTGTCTCCTACTCATTGTGTCTCCTACTCAACGTGTCTCCTACTCATTGTATCTCCTACTCATTGTGTCTCCTACTCATTGTGTCTCCTACTCATTGTGTCTCCTACTCAACGTGTCTCCTACTCATTGTGTCTCCTAATCATTGTGTCTCCTACTCATTGTGTCTCCTACTCATTGTGTCTCCTACTCATTGTGTCTCCTACTCATTGTGTCTCCACCTCAACGTGTCTCCTACTCATTGTGTCTCCTACTCATTGTGTCTCCTACTCATTGTGTCTCCACCTCAACGTGTCTCCTACTCATTGTGTCTCCACCTCAACGTGTCTCCACCTCAACGTGTCTCCTACTCATTGTGTCTCCTACTCATTGTGTCTCCTACTCATTGTGTCTCCTACTCATTGTGTCTCCTACTCATTGTGTCTCCACCTCAACGTGTCTCCACCTCAACGTGTCTCCTACTCATTGTGTCTCCTACTCATTGTGTCTCCTACTCATTGTGTCTCCTACTCATTGTGTCTCCTACTCATTGTGTCTCCTACTCATTGTGTCTCCTACTCATTGTGTCTCCTACTCATTGAATCTCCACCTCAATGTGTCTCCTACTCATTGTGTCTCCACCTCAACGTGTCTCCTACTCATTGTGTCTCCTACTCATTGTGTCTCCACCTCAACGTGTCTCCACCTCAACGTGTCTCCTACTCATTGTGTCTCCTACTCAACGTGTCTCTTACTCATTGTGTCTCCTACTCATTGTGTCTCCTACTCATTGTGTCTCCACCTCAACGTGTCTCCACCTCAACGTGTCTCCACCTCAACGTGTCTCCTACTCATTGTGTCTCCACCTCATTGTGTCTCCACCTCAACGTGTCTCCTACTCATTGTGTCTCCACCTCAACGCGTCTCCTACTCATTGTGTCTCCTACTCATTGTGTCTCCTACTCATTGTGTCTCCTACTCATTGTGTCTCCTACTCAACGCGTCTCCTACTCATTGTGTCTCCTACTCATTGTGTCTCCTACTCATTGTGTCTCCTACTCATTGTGTCTCCTACTCAACGCGTCTCCTACTCATTGTGTCTCCTACTCATTGTGTCTCCTACTCATTGTGTCTCCTACTCATTGTGTCTCCTACTCATTGTGTCTCCACCTCAACGTGTCTCCTACTCATTGAGTCTCCACCTCAACGCGTCTCCTACTCATTGTGTCTCTTGCTCGACGTTCCGGCCCCTCCCCCCTCCGCAAGGCTGACCGAGGAGGTGAGGAATGGCGAGGCTCAGCTCCGCGCCCTCCGACGGGCCCAGCTGGGCCTTGAGGAGGAGCTCGTCAACCGCGACCGCCTCCTCTACATCGACGGAGCTCTGTGCATGCCGCTGTGGGAAGGCCTCGCCATTCGCGACCTCTAGAGGCGGCCGTGTCGGAGACACGGATAGGGGCCTGGGTCCGTCTCACAATGGCCGTGTCGGAGACACCGATAGAGGCCTGGGTCCGCCTCACAATGGCTGTGTCGGAGACACCGATAGTCTGGGTCTGTGGGTGTCTCTGTCTCTGACCGAGGCCGCGTAAGAGACACCGATAGAGGCCTCAGTGTCTGTCTCACAATGGCCGTGTCGGAGACACCGATAGAGGCCTCAGTGTCTGTCTCACAATGGCCGTGTCGGAGACACCGATAGTCTGGGTCTGTGGGTGTCTCTCTGTCTCTCTCACAATGACCGTGTCGGAGACACTGAGAGTCTGGGTCTGTGTGTGTCTCTGTCTCTCACCAAGGCCGTGTAAGAGACAACGATAGAGGCCTCAGTGTCTCTCACAATGGCCGTGTCAGAGACACTGATAGAGGCCTGGGTCTGTCTCACAATGGCCGTGTCAGAGACACCGATAGAGGCCTCAGTGTCTGTCTCACAATGGCCGTGTCAGAGACACCGATAGAGGCCTCAGTGTCTTTCTCACAATGGCCGTGTCGGAGACAACGATAGAGGCCTCAGTGTCTGTCTCACCATGGCCGTGTCAGAGACACCAATAGAGGCCTCAGTGTCTGTCTCACCAAGGCCGTGTCAGAGACACTGAGAGTCTGGGTCTGTGGATGTCTCTCTGTCTCTCTCACAATGACCGTGTCGGAGACAGTGAGAGTCTGGGTCTGTGGGTGTCTCTGTCTCTCACCAAGGCCGCGTAAGAGACACCGATAGAGGCCTCAGTGTCTGTCTCACCAAGGCCGTGTCAGAGACAACGATAGAGGTCTGGGTCTGTCTCACAATGGCCGTGTCAGAGACAACGATAGAGGCCTGGGTCTGTCTCACAATGGCCGTGTCAAAGACAACGATAGAGGCCTGGGTCTGTCTGAATGGCCGTGTAAGAGACAACGATAGAGGCCTCAGTGTCTGTCTCAATGGCCGTGTCGGAGACACCGATGGAGGCCTCAGTGTCTGTCTCAATGGCCGTGTCAGAGACACTGATAGAGGCCTCAGTGTCTGTCTCACAATGGCCGTGTCGGAGACACCGATAGAGGCCTGGGTCCGTCTCACAATGGCCGTGTCGGAGACACCGATAGAGGCCTCAGTGTCTCTCACAATGGCCGTGTCGGAGACACTGATAGAGGCCTCAGTGTCTGTCTCACCATGGCCGTGTCAGAGACACTGAGAGTCTGGGTCTGTGGGTGTCTCTCTGTCTCTCTCACAATGACCGTGTCGGAGACACTGAGAGTCTGGGACTCTGAGTGTCTCTCTGTCTCTCTCACAATGACCGTGTCAGAGACACTGAGAGTCTGGGTCTGGGTGTCTCTCTGTCTGTCTCAATGGCCGTGTCAGAGACACTGAGAGTCTGTGTCTGGGTGTCTCTCTGTCTCTCTCAATGGCCATGTCAGAGACACTGAGAGTCTGGGTCTGGGTGTCTCTCTGTCTGTCTCAATGGCCGTGTCAGAGACACTGAGAGTCTGGGTCTGGGTGTCTCTCTGTCTGTCACAATGACCGTGTCAGAGACACTGAGAGTCTGGGTCTGGGTGTCTCTCTGTCTGTCTCAATGGCCGTGTCAGAGACACTGAGAGTCTGGGTCTGTGGGTGTCTCTCTGTCTGTCTCAATGGCAGTGTCAGAGACACTGAGAGTCTGGGTCTGGGTGTCTCTCTGTCTGTCACAATGACCGTGTCAGAAACACTGAGAGTCTGGGTCTGGGTGTCTCTCTGTCTGTCTCAATGGCCGTGTCAGAGACACTGAGAGTCTGGGTCTGGGTGTCTCTCTCAATGGCCGTATCAGAGACACTGAGAGTCTGGGTCTGGGTGTCTCTCTGTCTGTCTCAATGGCCGTGTCAGAGACACTGAGAGTCTGCGTCTGGGTGTCTCTCTGTCTCTCTCAATTGCCGTGTCAGAGACATTGAGAGTCTGGGTCTGGGTGTCTCTCTCAATGGCCGTGTCAGAGACACTGAGAGTCTGTGTCTGGGTGTCTCTCTGTCTGTCTCAATGACCGTGTCAGAGACACTGAGAGTCTGGGTCTGGGTGTCTCTCTCAATGGCCGTGTCAGAGACACTGAGAGTCTGTGTCTGGGTGTCTCTCTGTCTGTCTCTCAATGGCCGTGTCAGAGACACTGTGAGTCTGGGTGTCTGTCTCAATGACCGTGTCAGAGACACTGAGAGTCTGGGTCTGTGGGTGTCTCTCTGTCTGTCTCAATGGCCGTGTCAGAGACACTGAGAGTCTGGGTCTGTGGGTGTCTCTCTGTCTGTCTCAATGGCCGTGTCAGAGACACTGAGAGTCTGGGTCTGGGTGTCTCTCTCAATGGCCGTGTCAGAGACACTGAGAGTCTGGGTCTGTGGGTGTCTCTCTCAATGGCCGTGTCAGAGACACTGAGAGTCTGGCCTTACGATTGATCCCTGGGCCTGGGTGTCTATCTCAGAGGTGGCTGGCTAATTGTGACTGACCAAGAACGCCGTGAAAATTTGTATTTTGTTGCAGCGAATAAAATGGCACGGCGGTGTGGAACCTACGGATGGTCTCCCTTCAGTTCTTGATGGGATACCAGTGGCAAGATCGCCGGTGGTGAGACACTGGTAGTGAGACACTGGGTAGTGAGACACAGCTAGTGAGACACTGGGTAGTGAGACACTGGGTAGTGAGACACTGCTAGTGAGACACTGGGTGAGGGAGTTGGGGGCGGGGTTTGAATGAGGGTGGGCGGGACTTGAAGGAGTTGGGGGCGGGGTTTGAATGAGGGTGGGCGGGGCTTGAAGGAGTTGGGGGCGGCGTTTTAATGAGGATGGGCGGGGTTTTAGGGAGATGGGGGCAGGGTTTGAATGAGGATGGGCGGGGTTTGAGGGAGTTGGGGAGGGGTTTGAATGAGGGTGGGCGGGGTTTGATGGAGTTGGGGGGGGGGCTTGAAGGAGTTGGGGGGGTTGGGGGTTTGAAGGAGTCGGGGGCGGGGCTTGAACGAGGGTGGGCGGGGTTTTAGGGAGTTGGGGGGGGGCTTGAAGGAGTCGGGGGCGGGGTTTGAATGAGAGTGGGAGGTGTTTGAGTTGGGGGCGGGGTTTGAATGAGGGTGGGCGGGGTTTGAGGGTGTTGGGGGCGGGGTTTGAATGAGGGCGGGCGTGGTTTGAGGGAGTTGGGGGCGGGGCTTGAAGGAGCTGGGGGCGGGGTTTGAGGGAGGTGGGGGGGAAAGGGCCTTGGAGGAGTTGGGGGCAGGGTTTGAATGAGGGTGGGCGGGTTTTGAGGGTGTTGGGGGCGGGGTTTGAATGAGGGTGGGCGTGGTTTGAGGGAGTTGGGGGCGGGGCTTGAAGGAGTTGGGGGCGGGGTTTGAAGGAGGTGGGGGGGAAAGGGCCTTGGAAGAGTTGGGGGCAGGGTTTGAATGAGGGTGGGCGGGGTTTAAAGGGCGTTGGGGGCGGTGTTTGAATAAGGGTGGGCGGTGACTTGAGATAGTTGAGGGTGGGGCTAAAAGGCTGGGGTGTGGCTTGACGGAGTGGGGGCGGAGTTTGTAGGAGCGTGGGGGGCGGGGCCGCTGGGCAGGTGTGGGGGCGGGGCCGCTGGGCAGGTGTGGGGGCGGGGCCGCTAGGCAGGTGTGCACGCGCCACGCCACACGTCACGGGTTGCGCGTGACTCGCCAGGGGGTTGCCATGGCGATGCGAGATTCAAGGTGGAGGTGGTGGGGGTGGTGACAGTGGTGGTGGTGGGGGTGGTGATAGTGGTGGTGGTAGTAGTGGTAATGGTGGTAGTAGTGGTGGCAGTGGTGGTAGTGGTGATAGTGGTAGTGGTGGTAGTGGTAGTAGTGGTTGTTGTGGTGGTGGTGGTTGTTGTGGTGGTGGTTGTTGTGGTGGTGATAGTGGTGGTGGTTGTTGTGGTGGTGATAGTGGTGGTGGTTGTTGTGGTGGTGATAGTGGTGGTGGTGGGGGTGGTGATAGTGGTGGTGGTTGTGGTAGCGGTGGTTGTGGTGGTTGTGGTAGCGGTGGTAGTGGTGGTGGTTGTTGTGGTGGTTGTGGTTGTAGTGGTGGTTGGTGGGGTGGTGATAGTGGTGGTGGTAGTAGTGGTAATGGTGGTAGTAGCGGTGGTAGTGGTGGTAGTGGTGATAGTGGTAGTGGTGGTAGTGGTAGTAGTGGTTGTTGTGGTGGTGGTGGTTGTTGTGGTGGTTGTTGTGGTGGTGATAGTGGTGGTGGTTGTTGTGGTGGTGATAGTGGTGGTGGTTGTTGTGGTGGTGATAGTGGTGGTGGTGGTGGGGGTGGTGATAGTGGTGGTGGTTGTGGTAGCGGTGGTTGTGGTGGTTGTGGTAGCGGTGGTAGTGGTGGTGGTTGTTGTGGTGGTGGTTGTGGTGGTGGTTGTGGTGGTGGTGGTGGTGGGGGTGGTGATAGTGGTGGTGGTAGTAGTGGTAATGGTGGTAGTAGTGGTGGTAGTGGTGGT
This sequence comes from Petromyzon marinus, assembly GCF_048934315.1. NCBI lineage: Eukaryota > Metazoa > Chordata > Hyperoartia > Petromyzontiformes > Petromyzontidae > Petromyzon > Petromyzon marinus. The sequence goes on from NC_133738.1 coordinate 1,060,891, forward strand.
AGTGGTAGTAGTGGTTGTTGTGGTGGTGGTGGTTGTTGTGGTGGTGGTTGTTGTGGTGGTGATAGTGGTGGTGGTTGTTGTGGTGGTGATAGTGGTGGTGGTTGTTGTGGTGGTGATAGTGGTGGTGGTGGTGGGGGTGGTGATAGTGGTGGTGGTTGTGGTAGCGGTGGTTGTGGTGGTTGTGGTAGCGGTGGTAGTGGTGGTGGTTGTTGTGGTGGTGGTGGTTGTGGTGGTGGTTGTGGTGGTAGTGGTGGTAGTGGTGGTGGTCGTGGTGGTTGTGGTGGTTGTGGTGGTAGTGGTGGTGGTTGTGGTGGTTGTTGTGGTTGTTGTGGTTACCGCTTGTCTGAACAAAGAGCGAAATAGCAGCATATTTGAGCTCTGACACACCGGATGACATTAACACAGTTTAGTGTGGGTCTCTATGAGTGTTTGTCTCTGTGTGTGTCTCTGTGTGTGTCTCTGTGTGTGTCTATGGGTCTCTGTGTGTGTCTCTGTGTGTGTGTCTGTGTGTGTCTATGGGTCTCTGTGTGTCTAAGGGTCTCTATGAGCGTGTGTCTCTGTGTGTGTCTCTGTGTGTGTCTATGGGTCTCTGTGTGTCTAAGGGTCTCTATGAGTGTGTGTCTCTGTGTGTGTCTCTGTGTGTGTCTCTGTGTGTGTCTATGGGTCTCTGTGTGTCTAAGGGTCTCTATGAGTGTGTCTCTGTGTGTGTCTCTGTGTGTGTCTATGGGTCCCTATGAGTGTGTTTCTCTGTGGGTGTCTATGGGTCTCTGTGTGTGTCTATGGGTCTGTGTCTCTGTGTGTGTCTCTGTGTGTGTGTCTGTATGTGTGTCTATGGGTCTCTATGAGTGTGTGTCTCTGCGTGTGTCTCTGTGTGTGTGTCTCTGTGTGTGTCTATGGGTCTCTATGAGTGTGTGTCTCTGTGTGTGTCTGTGTGTGTGTCTATGGGTCTCCATGAGTGTGTGTCTCTGTGTGTGTCTGTTGGTCTCTGTGGGTCTATGGGTCTCTATGAGTGTGTGTCTCTGTGTGTGTCTGTGGGTCTCTGTGGGTCTATGGGTCTCTATGAGTGTGTCTCTGCGTGTGTCTCTGTGTGTGTCTGTGTGTGTGTGTCTATGGGTCTCTGTGAGTGTGTGTCTCTGTGTGTGTCTCTGTGTGTGTCTATGGGTCTGTCTCTGTGTGTGTCTCTGTGTGTGTCTATGGGTCTCCATGAGTGTGTGTCTCTGTGTGTGTCTGTGTGTGTGTCTATGGGTCTCCATGAGTGTGTGTCTCTGTGTGTGTCTATGAGCGGAGCGCCGGGTGACTAGGGCACAGCAGGTTGGCACAGTAGGGGGCACAGGTGGTGCATCAGCCAGTCATCTCAGTCAGTCGACCCGTGGCACCTGCTGGGTCTGCCCCGTGACCTCCTGCCAGGCGGGCGTTCGACACTTCACGTGATAGCCTCAAGGTGCACATGGCCAGGCACGAGCCTCAAGGTGCACATGGCCAGGCACGAGCGTCGTGGTGACGTCACCGCCACTTAGTGACGAATGGCGGTTGTTGTTGTTGTCTATGAGTCTCTGGATGATCATGATGACGATGATGATCATGATGTCATCGTTTAGTTTAGAAGAATTGCGTTTTGACGTTCCTCGTGCCTGACTCAGAAGTGGTCACGTGGTGACGTCGCTTCGTCGCATTCCACACGTGGCCACACGTGACCACACTCGACCGCCCGCTTCACGAATGGGCGGATAGCGCGCACACACATACACATACATACACACACATTCATACATACACACACATTCATACATACACACATACACACACATATACATACATACATACACACATACATACACACATACATACATACACACATACATACACACATACATACACACATACATACAGATACACACATACATACAGATACACACATACACATACATACACACACACATACACACACACACATACACACATACATACATACAGATACACATACATACACATGCATACACACACATACACACACACACATACACACAGATACACATACATACACATGCATACACACATACACATACATACACACATACATACACACACATACATTCATAAATACACACGCATATACACACAGATACATACACACATATACACACATACATTCATACATACACACACATACACACACATACATGCACACATACATACACACATACACACACATACATTTATACATACAGATACATACATACACATACATACACACAGATACATACACACATATACACACACATACATACATTCATACATACACAACAACCGCCATTCGCCACTAAGTGGCGGTGACGTCACCACGACGCTTGTGCCAGGCTATGTGCACCCTGAGGCCACGTGAAGTGTCGAACGCCCGCTGGCAGGAGGTCACGGGGCAGACCCAGCAGGTACCACGGGTCGACTGACTGAGATGACTGGCTGATGCACCACCTGTGCCCCCTACTGTGCCAATCTGCTGTGCTTTAGCCACCCGGCGCTCCCCTCGTTGTTCTGAGCGTCGCTCCTCCGCCCTCCGTTGTTGTTGGAGGGCGACTGCCTCCAACTGCCCAGTGGCATCCTTCACGAGCCTCCTCCACAGAGGCCGATCTTGACACCGCTGCTACCAGTCATAGGCAAGTCCACTCAGCTCCACGTCCTCCTGTACCACATCACTCCATCTCTTCTCTAGCCCGTGCCGCGCCCGCTTAGCCCCCTCAATCCGGCCGAACAAAAGCTGTTTCGGCATGCGGTGGCTGGGCATGCGGGCTACATGACCCAGCCATCGCAGCCTTGCCCGCCGGAGGAGCTCACCGATGGGACCTTGCCCAGATCTTTCAAGGATTTGTGAGCTCCTCACACAATCCAGTCTGGTTAAACCCAGGATGGATCGTAGGCAGGCCAGCCTAAATGTTTCTAACCGGCGAAGATGTTCCATTAGGGGGGTACACGTTTCGCAAGCGTAGAGAAGGGAGGGAATGACCGTGGCCGAGAAGACCTGAAGCTTAGTGCGGAGCAACAGACCAGGTAGCTTCCGCACAGCGTTACGCAACTGATGAAAAGATATTGCCGCTCGACTGATTCGGAGTGAGACCTCTGCTGTTAAACTGGAGCCGGTCATGAGCTCACTGCCCAAGTATGGGAAACTCTCCACAACTACCCCAACATCAATTGGGATTTGTGGGGGTGGAGTGTCCGATGGTACAAAATACCCAGGCAGGTGCTTAGTTTTGGTGGGGCTGATGGTAAGGCCCCACCTCGTAGTGGCACGCTCCAGTTTTAGCAGTTGAGCAATAGGGAGCCATCCCTTGACCGCACCTGGGCATCGATCAGCCTCCCATTGTATCTGCACCAGATGGAAATTCCTCCGGTACAGCTATTGAAGGCCTCACGAACTACGTGGTCAAAATAGATGTTAAATAATGTGGGAGCCAGAGGACATCCCTGTCGCACCCCAATGTGTACAGGGAATGGCTCTGACTCCCGGCCACGTAGTTTACCCGGGCCCGCTCACCATCATGAAGGTCCTTAATGAGCATGCAAAGGGTCAGGGACTCCAAAAGCACGAAGAACAACCCAGAGACCAGGCCTACTGATGGAATCATAGGGCCTTGACCTGGTCAATGAAGCAGAGATGTAGGTCTTGTTGGAATTCCCTACACCTCTGCTGTAGCAGACGGACAGAAAATATGGCATCTGTGCAGGACCACCCTTTCCTAAAACCGCATTGGGGCTCCGCAAACCTCTCCTCAGCGTGCCTGGCGAGGCGATGGTGAATAATCCTTGCCAGGACCTTTCCCGGCACACTGAGGAGTGAGATGCCCCTGTAGTTGTTACAGTCTGTGCGGTCCCCCTTCTTAAAAAGGGGGACCACCAGGGCATCCTTCCAATCCTGCGGAACCTGTCCAGTGGTCCAGATTGTTGTTATGATGTCATGTAGGGCAGTCTGCGCACAAACGCCACCCTCCCTCAGCATTTCGCTTGGGAGATCATCTCTGCCCGTTGCCTTTCCTGGTCTCAGACTCTGGATCGCCTTCAGTACTTCCTCAACAAGATGGCACCTCAGCCAGCCAATCACAGGGGGTGACTTCTTCCAATATTTGAGGCACCGCAGCCTCAGCAGGGTCATCCTCACTTTGTGCCACGATGTTTTCCTGGCCGAGGGATTTTCCCTCCCCCAGGACCTCACAGAAATGCTCAGCAAATCCGCAAACCTGTTCCTGGGGGTCGGAGATTGGATCACCGTTTTTTCCCCTAATGATGGTAATAGGTGTGGCGCTGCAGGTTACTTTTTTTATTTAAATAGGGATTTGTGATCACTGGGCACTGAGGCAGACTCCATCTCCTCAACAACCCGCTACCACCACCCATCCTTGCAGCGCCTCACGGCTCTCCGAACCTCCGAGCGAAGGCTGCGGTAAGCCTCCTCATTCTCCGACGTGGGATTCTGTAGCCGATGACAGTGGACCTGTCGCTTTTTCTCAACCATCCTGAACACCTCCTCTGTCAGCCACGGTCTCTGGGGAGGTCTGGACCGCGTACACAAAGCAGCCATTGCAGATGCATGATTCACAGTCCTAAAGCTCGCCCATTTACCCTCGACATCAGGAGGAGTCGGGGACGATGCCAACCTCACCTACCCATTCACCTACCCACTCACCTATCAGTCCATCTCATCTCTGGCTCGTGTCACTCACCCAATCACTCGCCCACTCACCTACCCACCCACTCGCCCACTAACCTACACACTCACCCACCCACTCACCCACTCACTTACCCACTCACCTATTAACTCACCCATCACTCCATCTCTTCTCTCGCTCGTGTCACTCACCCACTCACTCACTCACTCACCCACTCACTCACTCACCTGTCCACTCACCTACACACTCACCCATTTACTCACTCACTTACCCACTCACCTACCATTCACCTACACACTCACCTACAAACTCACCCACCCACTCACTCACCCACTCACCTACACACTCACCCACCCACTCACTCACCCACCCACTCACTCACCTGTCCACTCACCTACACACTCACCCATTTACTCACTCACTTACCCACTCACCTACCATTCACCTACACACTCACCTACAAACTCACCCACCCACTCACTCACCTACACACTCACCCACCCACTCACCCACCCACTCACTCACCCACTCACCTCCCCACTCGCTCACCCACTCACTCACCCACTCACCTCCCCACTCACCTACCCACTTACTCACCTCCCCACTCACTCACCTACCCACTCACTCACCTACCCACTCACCCACCCACTCACCTCCCCAATCACCTACTCACTCACCTACCCACTCACCTCCCCACTCACTCACCCACTCACTCACCTCCCCACTCACTCACCTCCCCACTCACCTCCCCACTCACTCACCCACTCACTCACCCACTCACTCACCCACTCACTCACCCACTCACTCACCCACTCACTCACCCACTCACTCACCCACTCACTCACCCACTCACTCACCTCCCCACTCACCTCCCCACTCACTCACCTCCCCACTCACCTACTCACCCACTCACTCACCTCCCCACTCACCCACTCGCTCACCTCCCCACTCGCTCACCCACTCACTCACCTACCCACTCACCTCCCCACTCACCCACTCACCTACCCACTCACCTACCCACTCACTCACCCACTCACTCACCTCCCCACTCACCTCCGCACTCACCCACTCACCTACCCACTCACCTACCCACTCACCTCCCCACTCACCTACCCACTCCACCTCTCCTCTAGCCCGTGCCTCGCTAAGCAGGCAAACAAAGGGGGCTGGGCACGCGGAGGCAATGACTCAGGTACAGAGACAAAGACAAAGATCTCCCGTAAAGGCTTCAAGTGCTCTGCGGGGCAAGTGCTGGTAGCGAGCAGCGGCACTTATGAAGGCTGGAACAACACACAGACACACAGATAGACACACAGACACACAGATAGACACACAGACACAGATAGACACACACAGATAGACACACACACAGATAGACACACACACAGATAGACACACACAGATAGACACACACAGATAGACACACACACAGACACACATAGACACACAGATAGACACACACACAGACACACACACAGACACACACACAGACACACACACACACAGACACACAGACACACACACACAGAAACACACACACACACAGACACACACACAGATAGACACACACACAGAGAGACACACAGATAGACACACACACAGACACACAAATACACACACAGACACACAGACAGACACACAAACACACACAGACACACACACACAGAGACACACACAGACACACAAACACACACACAGACACACACAGACACACAAACACACACACAGACACACACACACAGAGAGACACAC
>NC_133738.1:1072303-1159803 GCF_048934315.1 Petromyzon marinus
TGTTTCTCTCTGTCTCTCTGCCTATCTCTCTGACTCTCTCTGTGTCTCTGTGTCTCTCTGTCTCCCGCTCTCTGATGTAATTAATTCCCATCCCTAACAAAGGACCCAGCCTCCGTTCCATTCTCACACCCCCACCCCGAATCTCTCCTTTCATCCCCTCCCCTCCCCCATCAACTCCCCCCATCACCTCCCCTCCCCTCCCCCATCACTTCCCCATCACCCCCCATCATCCCCATCCCCCACATCATCTCTCCACCTTCCTTAATTATAAACCACCGGATCACATTATCCCCCTCGATCAACGCGCACACACCACACACACAGACAAAGCTACCCCCAGGTAGCCTCTAGCAGGGCTGTAGGGGCAAGTGCTGTTAGTAATAGCGAGTAGCAGCAGCAGTGTCTATGTACTACACACACCACACACAGACAAAGCTACCCCAGGTAGCCTCTAGCAGGGCTGTAGGGGCAAGTGCTGTTAGCCAGCGAGTAGTATCAGCAGTGTCTATGTACTACACACACCACACACACAGACAAAGCTCCCCCAGGTAGCCTCTAGCAGGGCTGTAGGGGCAAGTGCTGCTAGTAGCAGCAGTGTCTATGTACTACACACATCACACACACAAAGCTTCCCCAGGTAGCCTCTAGCAGGGCTGTAGGGGCAAGTGCTGTTAGCCAGCGAGTAGTATCAGCAGTGTCTATGTACTACACACATCACACACACAGACAAAGCTGCCCCAGGTAGCCTCTAGCAGGGCTGTAGGGGCAAGTGCTGTTAGCTAGCGAGTAGCAGCAGCAGTGTCTATGTACTACACACACCACACACACAGACAAAGCTACCCCAGGTAGCCTCTAGCAGGGCTGTAGGCGCAAGTGCTGTTAGCTAGCGAGTAGCAGCAGCAGTGTCTATGTACTACACACACCACACACAGACAAAGCTACCCCAGGTAGCCTCTAGCAGGGCTGCAGGGGCAAGTGCTGTTAGTATTTCAGGTATTACTGGGTTTGTACCGGTGCAGGTATCACCCCCCCCCACTCCCCTCACCTCATCCACCCCTCCCCCCTTAATTAGACAACAATAAAGACTTCCCATCCTGACCATCATCATCAAATCATTATCACCACCATCATCAAATCATCATCACCACCATCATCACTATCATCACCATCATCATCACCACCACCATAGTCACCACCTTCACCACCACCATCGTCGTCACATGATCATTACATCATCATCACCATCATCATCACCATCACCATCCCCCCTCTTTCCTTAATTATAAACAACAACTCCCCATCCTCCCCATCATCATCACCATCATCACTACCACCATCACCTAATCTCCCCCTCCCAACAAACACACGCGCGGTGTTTGTTGCCCTTATATGGAAGTTTGCACCTCCGTCGGAAGTGACGTGGCGCCACGCCATTGGCTCAACCCCCCCACCCGCTTCCACCTGCCCCGCGTTAGCCCCGCCCCAGGCACGGTGACGTCACCGTCGACCTATAAAAGGGGACAGCCGACGGGACGGCAGCGTCAGAAGTCGCTGGTTCTCGTCGAGAGTGGTGGGTGGAGTTTTATTGCTATTATTAATTATTATTGCACGCGTTTTTTAACTATTATTATCATTATTACGCGCTTTTTAAAAATGTTCGCTGTTTATATTTATGCGCTTTTTTATTATTATGCGCAACTTTATTATTACGCGATTTTTTAAATTATTATTATTACGCCCTTTTTCAAATTTTTCGCTTTTTAAATTTTTAGCTTTTAAAATTTTTAGCTTTTTATATTTTTAGCTTTTTATATTTTTCGCTTTTTATATTTTTTGTTATTATGTGCTTTTTTGTTATTATGCGCTTGTTTGTTATTATGCGCTTTTTTGTTATTATGCGCTTGTTATTATTATTACGAGCTTGTTATTATTATTGTTACACGCTTATGATTATGCTTATTACTACACGCTCACTTTTATTTGACTGACTGTCTGTTGTTGCAGCCACAAATATTGTAACTCTCTATTTTTACACGCTTACCCATGTGGTATCGACTGCCAAGCCTCTTATGTTTGCGTCATACTGATGACAATCCTATTATCCTATCATTAATGAATAATGTGAGTTTGTAAACATTAATGTATATATTTTTTTACATGTTATTTTTCGGCTTGGGGCGAATTGTCCACGATCCCTTACCTTAATGCCTCTACGCTTTTATTCGTAGTCTGTTACAAACAATGGTGTTTATTGAACCATAATGCAAAGTACTTGAATGTAATGTTTTTTTTAAACTTTTGGGTTTTTTAGAACGCTTTTAATAAAAGCGTGTTTTTAAAAAAAGTTAACGTATGTAAGTTTCTGATGTAAAGCTTTTCGTCACTGCAGGGATTCATAGTTTTGGTTCCTTCGGTAAAGTCGCCACCACGTAGAAGGGGGAAACGATAAAATAATAATTGTTCTTGCTGTGGGTTTTCACACCTGATGATGATTGCTGCTGTTTCGTGTTGCAGTCGAAAACGTCGTGAGAATTTTATCGTTTTTATATTTTTATTATTTTATTGTTTCCCTTCTACGTGGTGGTTTTTCACACCTGATGATGATTGCTGTTTCGTGTTGCAGTCGAAAACGTCGTGAGAATTTTATTGTTTTATATTTTTTATTATTTTATTGTTTCCCTTCTACGTGGTGGTTTTTCACACCTGATGATGATTGCTGTTTCGTGTTGCAGTCGAAAACTTCGTGAGAATCAAATATTATCATTAGTGTGTAGTTATTTTGGTTTGTGTGGCATTTTGTCTGCAGGTTTTGTGGTTAATGCGGTAAACACGAATCCTTGTATAAAGATTTCAGTTTTGTTGTCTAAAAAAAAGTGGGGGAAAACCATTATTATTATTGTTATATTTTAACGAAGTTGTTAATGAACCGTGTTTTTAAACTTTTAAAGAGTTAAATTTTCAAAGTCGTGTGTGTTCGTTTTTGGGGTGGTGAGGGAGGGTGGGTGTGGTTCTTTCGGTGATGTGGATGGGTTCCAAAAAAAAGAAGACCGACGTTTCGATCGTAACGCAAGCGGTCTTCAATCGGGGGGGGTTGGGCGCTAAAAAAAAAAGAGGTCGCCTCGTCTCCGAGTGACTTTTAACGAAAGACCCAAATTTATATGAAATGTCTCCAGTCACGAAAGCTTCAAGTAGACGTCATTGGACCACCTTTGCCAGTACGAAAATATAATAAATAAGGGGGGTTCCCCCCCCCCCCCCATTTCTGACTTGGGCCGATCGGTTTTTCAAGGACAAATGCGTATTATCAGAGTTTTTGTTTTGTTGTATTTTGACTGTAACAAGTTACTGTGGTTAATGCAGACATGAATCCTCGTTTAAAAAAAAAAAATTCAGTTATGTTGCCAGATAAATAATATGGGGGGGAAAACCCCCGTATTATTTTAAGTCGACGTTTTTCGTGTTGGTTTTTTTCCCACATCGACGGAAGGCGTTTAGCCCCCGATTAGCCCCTTAGTTGTGTGAGCCAGTGTAGATCGATTTGTGGAAGCCGACTTGCCTCCAGCTGGGTATGGTATAGCGGCCCCGATGTGAAGTTGGGGGACCCCCCCCCCCTCTCTCCGCGGTTTTTTTTGTGGAATTGTGTACGCGGTCGAAAAACTCTGAAAATGAAATGATCCGAAGCTCTTTTTTTATTGCTGGCTAAGGTGCCCATCGGGCTGTGTAGATTAACATTATTTAGACCTCCTCCTCCTCCTTTGCCAGTAAAAAAATGTAATAATAATCATAATAGGTTTAAAGCTTTCGTGACTGCAAGGATTCATCTTCTTTTGGTTCTTTCGGTAAAGTCGCATTCTACGTGACTTTACCGAAAGAACCAAAGAAGGTGAATCATAATAGGGGTTTTTCCCCTTTATTTATTTTTTCTGGCAGCAAAACTGAAACTTTTTATTTTGTTAACACAAGGATTCACGTTTTTACTGCCTTAACCACAACACCCCGCAGCCTTTTTGGCGTCGTCTGGTTAATCGAGCACCGATTGGGTCGAGGCTCAAAAGAAAAGCCGTCTCTTGGCGTGGACCAATCGGTTTCAAGGGCAATTGCCACCATCATGTTATCGCAGTGTATGTGTGTGTTTTTCTTGTTGTTTGCATTTTGACTGCAGGTATTGCGGTTCACGTAGCAAACGTGAATCCTCGTGGAAAAAAAAGTTTCGGTTTTGTTGCGGGGAAAACCCCCCCTATTATTACTACTACGTAGATTATTATTATTACTACGTAGATTCCTTTAGCAGAAGCGACCTTGGCGATGGCAAATGGGTGGCGGCTTCGTGAAGCCGCTACGATTTGGTGTAGGGTAGGAATGTACGGCAGTCGCTTTAAGCTCTTAAGCAAATGATCGCTTATTTTACCCGTTGAGGGGGGGGGGGCGTGGGGGGGTCCCCCCACCGTATCGTCTAGATTAAGTTCCAGAGTCGACCTTGACTAACGGGCAAATGCTAGAGGCTCGAACCCGGAATTGGCTTTGCCCGTGGCTTAGGAATGTTGTGTAGCAGGCGATTACGCTTAACCATCTGAACTTTTCGATTTGAAGCTTTCGTGACCGCAAGTATTCATCTTCTTTGGTTCTTTCGGTAAAGTCACCACCACCAGCAGGTAGAATGATAATAATAAAATAATAAATTGATACAATACAATAGCGCAATAATGTTCTCACGACGTTTCGGCCACAACGCAAGCGGCCTTCATCGGGTGAAGGAACAAAACCGTCGGGACGACAGTTCTCCAGACAGTCTCGTCCCTGTCTGGAGGACGGTCTCGTCCCTTCACCTGATGAAGGCCGCTTGTGTTGTGGCCGAAACGTCGTGAGAATTGTATTGTGTTATTTTATTTTATCTATTAATTATTTTATTCTCATTCTACGTGGTGGTGACTTTACCGAAAGAACCAAAGAGGACATCTGAACTTTATGAACGTCTAAGACTTTTTTTTTTATGTTTTATCGGCTTAAGGGACCGTCCATAAATGACGTCACGCACCTGGGGGTGGGGGGGAGGGGTTTGAGAAATGTGACGTCACGTGAAAATTGCGCAACTTTACATAAATATGTACGACACGTTCTACCTAATTAAATAGATTTTTTTAATATATAAATGTTTTCTCCCACAACATCGGAGTGCAGCGCCACGTTAATTGCCCGCTGCAATGGCAATAGTAAAGTCACCACCACGTAGAAGGGAAACGATAAAATAACAAAAATATAAAACAATAAAATTCTCACGACGTTTCGACTGCAACGCCAAGCAGCAATCATCATCAGGTGTGAAAACCACCACGTAGAAGGGGAAACAATAAAATAATACAAATATAAAACAATTAAATTCTCACGACGTTTCGACTGCAACACAAAGCGGCAATCATCATCAGGCGTTGCAGTCGAAACGTCTTTGAGAATTTTACTGTTTTTACATTTTTATTATTTCATTGTTTCCCTTCTACGTGGTGGTGACTTTACCGAAAGAACTAAGATTATGAAATCTTTAAATCGATTTGAAGCATGTTTAATATTTATTTTTTTTGGGGGGGGGGGGGGGGCAGAGCTTTGACGTCACATTTGTGGGGGGAGGGAGTGGGAGGGGGGTAAAAAATCGTCCAAAATCGCGTGATGGCATTCATGGACGGCCCCTTGAGGTGTCCATCGAACTATGTAGGCTACGCCACAGAAGCCACCCTTGCCTACAGCGCACGATGGCGGCTCGAACGAGAATTGGCTTGCCTCTGTGGCCGAGGAATGTACGGCAGTCGAATGAATGCATCTTAAGCGGTCTCTTTTGTATCTCTGTGGGTCTTTGTGTCTGTGTCTCTCTCTGTGGGTCTCTATGGGTCTCTGTGGGTGTCTATGGGTCTCTCTGTCTCTATGACATCAGCCCACGTGTTGTGATGGCCAGGCTGTACCGTTCGTCTCGACAAAGATCCACACAGCGGCAGCTTAGTGGGGACCTTACACAGCTGGTGACATAAACAGAGTTTAGTCTGTGGGTCTATGCATCTGTGTGGGTCTCTGTGTGGGTCTCTGTCTGTGTGGGTCTCTGGGTCTCTGTGTGTCTGTGTATCTGTGTGGGTGTCTGTGTATCTGTGTGGGTGTCTGTGTATCTGTGTGGGTCTCTGTGTGTCTGTGTGGGTCTCTGTGTGGGTCTCTATCTCTGTGGGTGTCTATGGGTCTGTCTCTATGACATCAGCCCACGTGGTGGAGCTGCTATCGTGTTGTGATGGACAGGCTGTACCGTTCGTCTCAACAAAGGTCCACGCAGCGGCTTAGTGGGGCTCGAACGAGATTTGGCTTGCCTGTGGCTGAGGAATGTACGGCGGTTGAATGAATACAATCTTCAGCGATTTATTTTTTAAACAAAAATATTTGACCAGCTAAGGTGTCCGCTGAGCCTATGTAGATTCCAGTTGTGGAATCGAGCCCCCTTGCCTTCCGGCAAATGATGGCAGCTTCGTGAAGTTGCCCGCTGCTTTGGGGTGGTGTAGGAATGTGGTACAGCGGTCGGTCGATTTAAGCTCCTTTTCAAAAAAATAAAGAAATCGCCTATTCTTTGACCAGGCAATGTCGCGACTTGCGTTCTCTGGATTGCTCTACGGAAGCGAAACTTGCCCCCTACAGCGTCTCTGCTTGGCATTCCCGAACGAGAATTGGCTCGCGTGTGGCCTGCGAATGTCCCAAATTAAGCGACCTGAACACGCCTAGGAAAAACCCCTGGGATTGTGTAAACATTTTTCGCTTATTTTCGGTGACGTTACCGTAGGTGGGGGAAATAGAAAGAGCACAATCTGTAGTTTTCTTTTTATTTCTCCGTGACTTAAAGAACCCAAGACACATTCTTGGTTCTTTCGGTAAAGTCACCACGTAGAAGGGAAACGATAAAATGATAATATATATAAAAACGTTAAAATTCTCACGTCGTTTAGACTGCAACACACACAGTCATCAGGTGTGAAACCCAACGGCAAGAAACTAAATCCGAACGGCTGTCAATCCCATCACGGTTGAACTCTGCAGGGAAATTGAGTTCAGGTCCATACTGCGTTGTAGGATGAAGGGTGGTGGTGGTGGGGGGGGGGTGAAGGGTGAGATCTTTAAGGGGCACGGGGTGACCAGCAAAGGTCTAAATTGGTCTGTAATAAGGTAGGGCGCTGATAAGGGGTTGACAGTGGTGTTAAAATCTCCACGTGGTGGTGATATCAGCCCACGTGGTGGCGGCTGCTATCGTGTTGTGATGGCCAGGCTGTACCGTTCGTCTCAACAAAGATCCACACAGCAGGAGCTTAGTGGGGACCTTACACACCTGGTGACATGAACAGAGTTTAGTCTGTGGGTCTCTATGTATCTCTGTGGGTCTCTATGTATCTCTGTGGGTCTCTATGTATCTCTGTGGGTCTCTATGTATCTCTGTGGGTCTCTATGTATCTCTGTGGGTCTCTATGTATCTCTGTGGGTCTCTATGTATCTCTGTGGGTCTCTATGTATCTCTGTGGGTCTCTATGTATCTCTGTGGGTCTCTATGTATCTCTGTGGGTCTCTATGTATCTCTGTGGGTCTCTATGTATCTCTGTGGGTCTCTATGTATCTCTGTGGGTCTCTATGTATCTCTGTGGGTCTCTGTGTATCTCTGTGGGTCTCTGTGGGTCTCTGTGGGTCTCTGTGGGTCTCTGTGGGTCTCTGTGGGTCTCTGTGGGTCTCTGTGGGTCTCTGTGGGTCTCTGTGGGTCTCTGTGGGTCTCTGTGGGTCTCTGTGGGTCTCTGTGGGTCTCTGTGGGTCTCTGTGGGTCTCTGTGGGTCTCTGTGGGTCTCTGTGGGTCTCTGTGGGTCTCTGTGGGTCTCTGTGGGTCTCTGTGGGTCTCTGTGGGTCTCTGTGGGTCTCTGTGGGTCTCTGTGGGTCTCTGTGGGTCTCTGTGGGTCTCTGTGGGTCTCTGTGGGTCTCTGTGGGTCTCTGTGGGTCTCTGTGGGTCTCTGTGGGTCTCTGTGGGTCTCTGTGGGTCTCTGTGGGTCTCTGTGGGTCTCTGTGGGTCTCTGTGGGTCTCTGTGGGTCTCTGTGGGTCTCTGTGGGTCTCTGTGGGTCTCTGTGGGTCTCTGTGGGTCTCTGTGGGTCTCTGTGGGTCTCTGTGGGTCTCTGTGGGTCTCTGTGGGTCTCTGTGGGTCTCTGTGGGTCTCTGTGGGTCTCTGTGGGTCTCTGTGGGTCTCTGTGGGTCTCTGTGGGTCTCTGTGGGTCTCTGTGGGTCTCTGTGGGTCTCTGTGGGTCTCTGTGGGTCTCTGTGGGTCTCTGTGGGTCTCTGTGGGTCTCTGTGGGTCTCTGTGGGTCTCTGTGGGTCTCTGTGGGTCTCTGTGGGTCTCTGTGGGTCTCTGTGGGTCTCTGTGGGTCTCTGTGGGTCTCTGTGGGTCTCTGTGGGTCTCTGTGGGTCTCTGTGGGTCTCTGTGGGTCTCTGTGGGTCTCTGTGGGTCTCTGTGGGTCTCTGTGGGTCTCTGTGGGTCTCTGTGGGTCTCTGTGGGTCTCTGTGGGTCTCTGTGGGTCTCTGTGGGTCTCTGTGGGTCTCTGTGGGTCTCTGTTGGTCTCTGTTGGTCTCTGTTGGTATCCGTGTATATCTGGGTCTGTGGGTATCTGTGTGGGCCTGTCTCTGTGGGTCTCTGTGGGTCTCTATGAGTATGGGTCTGTGGGTGTCTATGGGTCTCTGTCTCAATGACATCAGCCCACGTGGTGGAGCCGCTGTCTTGTTGTGCTGGCCAGGCTGCACCACAACAAAACGCGCTAACACAGAAGCTTCAGTGGGGACCTTCCAGCTGGTAACGTAAGCAGATGATTTTCGATGACTAATGTGTGCTCCTACCGCTAAAAGTATCGGTGTGGCTTTATTAAAAACGGATTTTCTCCCTCCCTCTCTCTCCTCTCCCGAAATTCGCAGATACGCCTCCAAAACCCCATCTTCGTCCTCCTGACGCTTGGCCTTTGACGAGGAGAACTTCTATACCAAGGGGCGTGCGAGGCGTTTTGGCAGTTCCATAATTCTCCTCGAATCCCAACATCGTCCGAATCATCTCGAATCCGTCAGGCCCGAAATCCGTTCTCCAAATCCATCTTCCAAATCCTCCCCCACCCCGACCTCAATTCTCTCCGGCCATCTCCTCCCCCAAGCTCCACTCTCTCTCCTTCCGCTCCACGTCCCCCCGCCCGTCCATCGTCTTCCACACTCCCGTTTTTTTTTTCCCACCCCTCCTCCGCCCGCCAAGCGCTCGCTCCGCAACTCCACAGTGCCATGGCGAGCACGGGCATGCAGCTGCTGGGCCTGGCCCTGTGCATCGTGGGCTGGCTGGGCGCCATCGTGACGTGCGCCCTGCCCATGTGGAAGGTGTCCGCGTTCATCGGCAACAACATCGTGGTGGCTCAGATTGTCTGGGAGGGCATCTGGATGAACTGCGTGGTGCAGAGCACGGGCCAGATGCAGTGCAAGATGTACGACTCGATGCTGGCCCTGGGCCAGGACCTGCAGGTGAGGAGGCGGTGACGATGGTGGTGATGGAGGAGACATGGGTTTGAGACACACACGGGTTTGAGAGACACATGGGGGGAGAGACACATACGGCTTTGAGAGACAGACACACACACACGGCTTTGAGAGAGACACACACACGGCTTTGAGAGAGAGACACACACACGGCTTTGAGAGAGAGACACACACGGCTTTGAGAGAGAGACACACACGGCTTTGAGAGACAGACACACACACGGCTTTGAGAGAGAGACACACACGGCTTTGAGAGACAGACACACACACGGCTTTGAGAGACAGACACACACACACACGGCTTTGAGAGACGCACACACACGGCTTTGAGAGACAGACACACACACACACACGGCTTTGAGAGACAGACACACACACACATGGCTTTGAGAGACAGACACACACACACACGGCTTTGAGAGACAGACACACACACACACGGCTTTGAGAGACAGAGACACACACACACACGGCTTTGAGAGACAGACACACACACACACGGCTTTGAGAGACACACACACACGGCTTTGAGAGACAGACACACACACACACGGCTTTGAGAGACACGCACACACGGCTTTGAGAGAGAGACAGACACACTCACAGGTTGGTGGGCTGAGCTGTTTTGCGAGCTGTTACAAGTCGAGTTTGTACCGCTCTGCCCGACACGGTGACCACCTCGCCTGCTACACAGGACCAAGGCGAGTTCCATCCGGTTCTTGTTGTAGTCTTTATTTTAAAACTCTGGGAAGTTTCGGTTCTGTGTGGGGGGGGTTTTTTTGTGTTGCTAATGTGCGGTAAACATCACCACCAGTTCAAGTGCGAGGGGAGTGTCCGTGCAGGGCAACCCTGCCCTTCGTAGTTACTGCCAACAGCACTTGCCCCTGCATACCTGCTAGAGGCTACCTGGGGTAGCTTTGTCTGTGTGTGTGTGGTGTGTGTAGTGCATAGACACTGCTGCTGCTACTCGCTACTAACAGCACTTGCCCCTACAGCCCTGCGAGAGGCTACCTGGGGGAGCTTTGTCTGTGTGGTGTGTAGTACATAGACACTGCTGCTGCTACTAGCAGCACTTGCCCCTACAGCCCTGCTAGAGGCTACCTGGGGGCGTGGTGGTCTTTGTCTTTGTGCGTCGAGCGGTGAGTGGGGGGGGACCCAGTCACCGTGGCGACCCCTCTGGTGGTGGGGGGTGTGGGTGGTGGGGGGGTGGTGGTGGTGGTGGTGATGGTGGTGGGTGGGAGTGGTGGGGGTGGTGGTGGTGGTGGTGGGGGTGATGGTGGTGGTGGGGGTGATGGTGGTGGTGGGGGTGATGGTGGTGGTGGGGGTGATGGTGGTGGTGGTGGTGGTGGGGGTGATGGTGGTGGTGGTGGGGGTGATGGTGGTGGTGGTGGGGGTGATGGTGGTGGTGGTGGGGGTGATGGTGGTGGTGGGGGTGATGGTGGTGGTGGGGGTGATGGTGGTGGTGGGGGTGATGGTGGTGGTGGGGGTGATGGTGGTGGTGGGGGTGATGGTGGTGGTGGGGGTGATGGTGGTGGTGGGGGTGATGGTGGTGGTGGGGGTGATGGTGGTGGTGGGGGTGATGGTGGTGGTGGGGGTGATGGTGGTGGTGGGGGTGATGGTGGTGGTGGGGGTGATGGTGGTGGTGGGGGTGATGGTGGTGGTGGGGGTGATGGTGGTGGTGGGGGTGATGGTGGTGGTGGGGGTGATGGTGGTGGTGGGGGTGATGGTGGTGGTGGGGGTGATGGTGGTGGTGGGGGTGATGGTGATGGTGGTGGTGGGGGTGATGGTGGTGGTGGGGGTGGTGATGGTGGGGGGTGGTGGTGATGGTGGGGGTGATGGTGGTGGGGGTGATGATGGTGATGGTGGGGGTGGTGGTGGGGGGGTGATGGTGGTGATGGTGGTGGGTGATGGTGGTGGGTGATGGTGGTGGGTGATGGTGGTGGGTGATGGTGGTGGGTGATGGTGGTGGGTGATGGTGGTGGGTGATGGTGGTGGGTGATGGTGATGTGCGCGTCTTTGTTTATTGAAGAGGAATCTCTGCCCCCTCCCCTTCTCGACTTGTGGCTGGCTGGTTGGGCTCGTGGATGGCTGGCCTAGTGGCTGGCCTAGTGGCTGGCCTAGTGGCTGGCCTAGTGGCTGGCCTAGTGGCTGGCCTAGTGGCTGGCCTAGTGGCTGGCCTAGTGGCTGGCCTAGTGGCTGGCCTAGTGGCTGGCCTAGTGGCTGGCCTAGTGGCTGGCCTAGTGGCTGGCCTAGTGGCTGGCCTGGTGGCTGGTGGCTGGTTGGGCTGGTAGCTGGCGGGTGGCTGCCCTTGTGAGAGACGCAGACACAACAGGGTCCAGGGATCGAACCCACGACCTCCTGTACACCAGGCGAGGTAGTCAACATCTCCCTTGAGAGAGAGACGCAGACACAACAGGGTCCAGGGATCGAACCCACGACCTCCTCTACACCAGGCGAGGTAGTCAACATCTCCCTTGTGAGATGGAGACGTAACAGGGTCCAGGGATCGAACCCACGACCTCCTGTAGACCAGGCGAGGTAGTCAACATCTCCCTTGTGAGAGACGCAGACAAAAACAGGGTCCAGGGATCGAACCCACGACCTCCTGTACACCAGGCGAGGTAGTCAACATCTCCCTTGTGAGATGGAGACGTAACAGGGTCCAGGGATCGAACCCACGACCTCCTGTAGACCAGGCGAGGTAGTCAACATCTCCCTTGTGAGAGACGCAGACAAAAACAGGGTCCAGGGATCGAACCCACGACCTCCTGTACACCAGGCGAGGTAGTCAACATCTCCCTTGTGAGATGGAGACGTAACAGGGTCCAGGGATCGAACCCACGACCTCCTGTATACCAGGCGAGGTAGTCAACATCTCCCTTGAGAGAGAGATATGCAGACACAACAGGGTCCAGGGATCGAACCCACGACCTCCTGTATACCAGGCGAGGTAGTCAACATCTCCCCCCCCCCACTGCTCATGCGTGCTCGACCGCACAGCACCGGCCTACACACAGTGGGGACGCGATAAACCGGTTTGTAGAGATACCGGAGAGAGAGAGAGACGCCTTCTAACACAAATAAAGCGACGATGGGTCACGTCAGCTGGGCCCCACGGGGAAGGCGATCTCCCAGCCACAGCACGGAGTGGTCACGGAAACCTATGGGCCCCCCCCCACTCCCGTTAAAAACCTAGGGCCCCCCCCCGATTTATGTAGGAGCGAGATGAACTCGCTTCGAGTGCCGATGGTCACTGGGAGATGGCAAAACGCCTCGCTCACTCCTCCTGCAGAGTGCCACGGGTGCTATGGAGATGTTGACTACCTCGCCTGGTATACAGGAGGTCGTGGGTTCGATCCCTGGACCCTGTCGTGTCTGCGTCTCTATCTCACAAGGGAGATGTTGACTACCTCGCCTGGTATACAGGAGGTCGTGGGTTCGATCCCTGGACCCTGTTGTGTCTGCATCTCTCTCACAAGGGAGATGTTGACTACCTCGCCTGGTCTACAGGAGGTCGTGGGTTCGATCCCCTGGACCCTGTTGTGTCTCCATCTCTCACTCTCACGGGAGATGTTGACTACCTCGCCTGGTGTACAGGAGGTCGTGGGTTCGATCCCTGGACCCTGTGTCTGCGTCTCTCCCCGTGTGAGATGTTGACTACCTCGCCTGGTGTACAGGAGGTCGTGGGTTTGTTCCCACCGCAACCCCCACCACCACCACCTCCCGTATTCCTGAGGCTCCACGTGGCACCCAGGAACGTGGTGATTTGGTGGTGGTGATTTGGTGATGTTGGTGACCTGAGACGTCGCTATCGCCACGGAGGGGGGGGGGGGGAGAGACAAAGGCGGCCGGGCGTGGTGTTGGAGGAGTGTGTTTAGCTGTGTCTGAGAGTGGGTAGCGGTAGTGTAGTGGTTAGCAGCTACGCTGCGCTACGAACCTGGCGACCCGGGTTCGATTCCCGCTCGCGGGCCAACACCACCAGTGACGATTATCTGAACCGGTCCCGGGCCTCCCCTAGGTCGACTCGGCCTCAAATGAGTACCACCTGGTGCTGTGTGTAGTAAACATCGCCACTGGGGAGACAAAGGCGGTCAAGGCGTGGTTGTTGGCCACCCACCCCCCTCGTGTACCCTTCCGGCCTTCATAGGGTGCTGCTAGCTAACAGCACTTGCCCTTACAGCCTGTTTAAGTCTATACGGGGGATCTTTGTCTTTGTAGTGGGGTGTGGCGTGCTATTTTAATGGTGAGTGTCTCTGTGTGCATGGGGTGTAGTGGATGGTGTCTCTATAGTGATCTAGCCTAGTGCTTTTTTCAAATTGTTCTTGCTGTGGTTTTCGCACCTGATGATGATTGCTGCTGGGTGTTGCAGTCGAAAACGTCGTGAGAATTTTATAGTTTTATATTTTATTGTTTCCCTTCTACGTGGTGGTTTTGACACCTGATGATGATTGCTGCTTGGTGTTGCAGTCTAAAACGTCGTGAGAATTTTCAAGTTTTATATTTTTGTTATTTTATTGTTTCCCTTCTACACGGTGGTGACCTTTTTACCGAAAGAACCAAATAATATAAATCCCTGCAGTCACGAAAGCTTTAAATCCAAATTTAGCCCAGTGCTGTTGTAGTGCTGTTACAGGTAATGTAAAGTGTGTCGCGGTGTGTGTGTGTGGTAGTGTTCTAGCAGTGTGGGAACCCCTCCCTGGTTGACGATTTGACTCCCACCATCATCAATGTGTGTGTGTGTGGGAGTGTTCCGTCAAGTGCCCGGCCCGTACAAACGCACAACTCTCCTGTACCTTTGCGTTTGACTCCGAGCTACCTAGGGCACCTTTGGCTGTGCCACGTGCGGTTTTTTTTTCCATTCCCGAGTCCGGCCGTGCCCTGCTCCCGCCTCGTCAGCCTTTTTGTTTATTTGAAAGAATTTAATCTCTCTCTCTCTCTCCCTCGGCTCCAAAACGCTGGCGCCTCTGTCTGCATCTTATCACGGTGGCTAAGGAGATGTTGACTACCTCGCCTGGTCTACAGGAGGTCTGTGTCTCTCTCATCATCATCATCATCACGGTGGCTAAGGAGATGTTGACTACCTCGCCTGGTCTACAGGAGGTCTGTGTCTCATCATCACGGTGGCTAAGGAGATGTTGACTACCTCGCCTGGTCTACAGGAGGTCTGTCTCTCTCTCATCATCACGGTGGCTAGGGAGATGTTGACTACCTCGCCTGGTCTACAGGAGGTCTGTGTCTCTCTCTCATCATCATCATCACGGTGGCTAGGGAGATGTTGACTACCTCGCCTGGTCTACAGGAGGTCTGTGTCTCTCTCTCATCATCATCATCACGGTGGCTAGGGAGATGTTGACTACCTCGCCTGGTGTACAGGAAGTCTGTCTCTCATCATCATCACGGTGGCTGGGGAGATGTCGACTACCTCGCCTGGTGTACAGGATGTCGTGGGTTCAATCCCTGGACCCTGTTGTGTCTGCGTCTCTCTCTCTCTCACAAGGGAGATGTTGACTACCTCGCCTGGTATACAGGAGGTCGTGGGTTCGATCCCTGATGCCTTCTGCTGTCTGCGTCTCTCCAAGGGAGATGTTGACTACTTCGCCTGGTCTACAGGAGGTCGTGACTTCTATCCCTGACAATGTCTGCGTCTCTCTCTCTCTCTCCCCGTGGTGCTCGCTCCGTGAATTTCATCTCTGAATCCTGTCGAGGTTTTTCCCTCCCACAGTTTTCGAATGGACATGGCCACGTGAGGTTGTTGTTGTTGTTGAGCTGCTGGTGCTTTTACCCCAAGCTCTCATACTCTGATGGTGCATTGCCCTTTTGAGTTGTGCGACGCCTTTTGGCGTCATTTCTGGTCCAACACCAACGTGAGACGAGGCTCTAAAGAAAGCCGTCTCGAGTGTGGACCAATGGATTTCAAAGGACGGTGCCACATACATTATCAGAGTTTGTTGTTTTTGTGTTTGCGTTCCGACCGCTGGTTTTGTGGTCAATGTAAAAATGACTCTTTGTTAAAAAGGTGTCCAGTTTTGTTACCAAATAAAAGGGGTAAAAAACCAATTATCATATTTTGTTACTGGCAAATGAGGTTTTTCCAATGGTGTAAATGCTTGGGTCCGGGCTCTCTTACTCTGTGCATTGCCCTTTTGAGTTGTGCGACGCCTTTTGGCGTCATTCTGGTCCAACACCAACGTGAGACTGGGCTCTAAAGAAAGCCGTCTCGGGTGTGGACCAATCAATCTCAAAGGACGGTGCCACATACATTATCAGAGTTTGTTGTTTTTGTGTTTGCGTTCCGACCGCTGGTTTTGTGGTCAATGTAAAAATGACTCCTTGTTAAAAAAGGTGTCCAGTTTTGTTACCAGATAAAAGGGGTAAAAAACCAATTATCATATTTTGTTACTGACAAATGAGGTTTTTCCAATGGTGTAAATGCTTGGGTCCGGGCTCTCTTACTCTGTGCATTGCCCTTTTGAGTTGTGCGACGCCTTTTGGCGTCATTTCTGGTCCAGCACCAACGTGAGACTGGGCTCCTAAAGAAAGCCGTCTCGGGTGTGGACCAATCAATCTCAAAGGACGGTGCCACATTATCAGAGTTTGTTCGTTTTTGTGTTTGCGTTCCGACCGCTGGTATTGTGGTCAATGTAAACACGACTCCTTTGTATAAAAAAAGTGTCCAGTTTTTGTTGCCGGATAAAAGGGGGGTAAAAAACAACCAACCCAATTATCATGCTGGTGATTTAATTTTCACGCCGCTTTCAAAGTACTTGGTTAAATTTTAGTTTTGTTTTGCGCGCGCGTGTGTGCGTGTCTCTGTGATTCTGAAACGCGAGTCCTCTGAACGTGATGACATCGGCCTACGTGGGGTTTTTTTTTTAAAGATGCCCGATGCTATGTTGTAGCGCTCGTCCTGAGCAAAAACTTGCACGGCTGTTAGCTCTGTGGGGGGCCCGGGGGGGGGGGCCCTTGGCTGTTAACTTCCAGATTGTAGTTTTTTAGTCTCGGGGCGGGGGGGGGTCTCCTAAACACGTTTTGGTCTCTTTTGGCTGCTGCTATAAATTCCTACTGATTGTGGTGGTGATGATGATACAGCTACTCTCCCACGCGCGGACTACACTCCTCCACACTACACACACTCTGACTCTACACATACTCTACATACACACACCACACACTCCACACACATACACACACCACTCTACACACATACACACTCTACACACATACACACTCTACACACATACACACTCTACACACATACACACACCACACTACACACACCACACTACACACACACACACACTATCTCTACACATACACTCTACATACACTCTACATACACACTACACACACTCTCTGTCTCTACACATACTCTACAGACTCTACACACTCCACACATACTCTACACACATACACATACATACACTCTACACTCCCCCACACTACACACACCCTGTCTCTACACACTCTACATACACACACCACACTACACATACACACACTATCTCTACACATACACACACTGTTTATCTACACACATACATACACTCTACACACTACATACACTCTACACATACACTCTACATACATACATACACACACTCCACATACACACACTCTACATACATATACACACACACTACACTCCACATACACACACTCTACACACACACTACATACACTCCACATACACACACACTACACACACTCCACATACACACACACTCTACATACACACACTGTATCTATACCTACACTCTACATACACACACTCTACATATTCTACACTCGTAGTCTTTGTTGTAACACGCGGGGAGGGTCTCCCGTGGTAACGGCTCTGCAACGTTACCCGGCTGGTGTAGATGTACTGTGTGTAGCTGTACTGTGTGTACCTGTGGGTGTGTACCTGGTGTAGATGTACTGTGTGTGTACCTGGTGTAGTGGGTATGTAGGTGTAGTGGGAGTACCTGTGGTAGGTGTACCCTGTGGTAGGCGTGTACCCTGTGGTGTAGGTGTGTACCTGGCTGTGTACCCTGTGGTGTAGGTGTGTACCTGGTATAGGTGTAGTGAGGGTACCTGGCTGTGTACCCTGTGGTGTGGCTGTGTGTACCCTGTGGTGTGGCTGTGTGTACCCTGTGGTGTGGCTGTGTGTACCCTGTGGTGTGGCTGTGTGTACCCTGTGGTGTGGCTGTGTGTACCCTGGCGTGTACCTGGCTGTGTACCTGGCTATGTACCCTGTGGTGTACCTGGCTATGTACCCTGTGGTGTGGGTGTGTACCTGGCTGTGTGGTAAGGGGGAGCGGTGGGTGTAGTGGTTAGCGCCACGGACCCAGTGATTCGATTCCCCGCTCGACAACCACCGCCAGCGACAACACCAGAGACGATTACCTGAAGCGTCCCTGGGTCCTCCCCTAGGTCCACTCGGCCTCAAACGAGGTACCTGCTGCAGTGGTGTGGCCTAAACATCGCCAGCACTGGGGGGGGGGGGGGGGGGAGAGACAAAGGCGGCCGGGCGTGGTGGTGCTGGCCACCCACCCCCTCTGTGTAGCCACAGCACTTGCCCCGACCGTCCTGTGGAGGCTACACGGGGGACCTTTGTCTGTCGTGTGAGCGTGACGCCACGCTTCGTTAGCCAAAGTCGGTGGGCACGCGTGGCTCGCCACCCACCACCCACTCACCACCCACCACACACCACCCACCACTCACCACCCACCCACTCACCACCCACCCACTCACCACCCACCACACACCACCCACTCCTCACCACCCACTCCTCACCACCCACTCCTCACCACCCACTCACTCACCACCCGCCACCCGCCACTCGCCACTCATCACCCACCACTCGCTCACCACCTACCACCCACTCGCCACCCACCCACTCACCGCCCACCACTCACTCACCGCCCACCACTCACTCGCCACCCACCACTCACCACTCACCACCTACCACTCACCACCTACCACTCACCACCTACCACTCACCACCTACCACTCACCACCTACCACTCACCACCTACCACTCACCACCTACCACTCACCACCTACCACTCACCCACTCGCCACTCACCCACTCGCCACTCACCCACTCGCCACTCACCCACTCGCCACTCACCCACTCGCCACTCACCACCCACTTACCACCAACCACTCACCGCCCACTCACCACCCACCACTCACCACCCGCCCACTCACCACCGCCCCACCCACTCACCACTCGCTCCCCACCCACTCACCACTCGCTCCCCACCGCCCACTCGCTCCTCACCGCCCACTCGCCGCCCACTCGCCATCCACTCGCCATCCACTCACCGCCCACTCGCCATCCACTCGCCACTCACCACCCACCCACTCCCCATCGCCCACCCACTCGCCACCCACTCCCCACCCACCCCCCCCTCGTGTTCCACAGTGCCGTTCTTGACAGGTGCTCGCTAACAGCACTTGCCACTAGTCTCGTAAGACTACACGGGGTGGGTGGGGGAGGGTCCTTTGTCTTTGTTGCGGTGATGTTTCTGGTGATATTAGCCGCTTGGGTGAGGAGCTGCTGCTATCGTCATGCTGTGGATTGGACGGGGTCAAACCCCGCTTTGGTCTGATCGAGAGCCACACAGCCAGCAAGCTCGGCTTAAGAAGGTCCCTCCCTTAAACCCTGGGCGAAAAAAAATTAACTTGGAATTTTTATGTTCTTAGCTCCTTTCGGTAAAGTCACGTTGAAGGGAAATATTAAAATAATAAAATATAATAATAAATATATATTTTATTATTTTAATAAAATATGTAACTTTAATAAAATATATTATTTTAATAAAATGTATATTTTTATAAAATATATATTTTATTGTTTCCCTTCAACGTGACTTTACCGACAGAGCTAAGAATATGAATTGCTGCAGTCACGAATGCTGTAAATCCAAAATTTGGAATTTTTAGTTTCGGTGTTCGTCTCCCCGGGTGTAATTTCCACTTTGATGATGATGATATCGGTCACTTGCAGCTCTCGGCCATCTACGTGGTGGGGTTGCCGGGTCTCGCCACACGGCACCTCCAGTTGGGAGTGGGGGGGGGGAGGGGAGAGTTCCCTTAAACCCTGGTGTAAATATTAACTTGGATCGGTCGATTTGCAGCGTCCGTAGCTGCAGGAATTCCTCTTTTGATTCCGTTGTCCTGTGGCTGGGGTGGGGTGAGTCGGGTCTCTGAATCCGTCCTCCTAAATATGGGTCTAATTTGCAGCTTGATTTGCTGATATCAAGTTGTTGACCCAGGGTGTTAGCGCTTGTCTGAACAGAGCTGCGGTAGTAGGGGGTTGGCGGGGAGGGGTGGGGTAGGATCTTGCACCTGGTAACATAAATATTTTCTTGGTCATAAAGTATTAAAGCTTTTGTGACTGCGTAAAATTACTGTTTTTCGGTAGAGTCACGTATGTAGAAATACAATAAAATTATATTAAAACCAAAAAAAACAATCACGACGTTTCGATCACAACGCGAGCGATCTTCATCAGGTGTCAAGAACGAATCTCGGAGGTAAATACAACACACACAAGATGAGAGACGAGAATTCGACAAACCTGAAATAAACATTACGGGAAGCACATCCAGTCAGGCCAACAACGCAGTTAGACACTTCCTGGCGGACCATGAATTTCAGAAGAGTGTTACATTTCGTGTTCACACATACCGGCATAGATAGAATGACAAATACGAGGTACACGGTCGGTAGAAATACATATACAAGGATATTATTGGTCCTTTCGGTAAAGTCGCCACGTTGAAGGGAAACAATAAAATAATATATAAAACAAATGAAATTCTCACGACGTTTCGACTGCGACACAAGCGGTCATCATCAGGCGTGATGAAACGTCATGAGAATTGTATTGTTTTATATATATATTTATTTTATTGTTTCCCTTCTACGTGGTGGTGACTTTACCGAAAAGAACCAAGAATATGAATCGCCGCATTCGTGAAAGCTTTAAATCAAAACGCAAACATAGTTTGGTCTGTGGTAGTCGCCGATGCATCTCGTTAATGTGTCCAACTTGCACGGTGATATCGGGCCACCTGGTAGAGCTGCTTTTGATGTTGCGGATGGGCCAGTTTGTATCGCTCGTCTGAACAAAGAGGGCTTGCCACATCGGTGTAGGGGGGTGGGCTCTTTCGGCTGGTAACGTTAGAGTTTTTGGTTCGAGTGGTTCTCCTATGGGTTTGTAGGGTCTCTGGTTCTCTACGAGTCTCTCCTGGACGATGATGATGATGATGATGATATCGGCCCACGTGGTAGAGCTGCTATAAAGTTGTGATTTGGGCCCAGGTGGTTCTAACTTGACTACAACGCACCTCGGTTCGGACCTGACCTGGCAACATAATCTAGTCGCTTATTATTATTGTTGTTGTTAGTGTGCACTTAAATATCCGAGCTTTTGGCAAGGCAGCACAAGCAACGGTCCCAGACCCGCACGTTACCTAAACTAATAAAATAAACTTTAGATTTTTAAAGCTTTCGTGACCTGCAGCGATTCGTATATATAACAATAAGTCTCCACCGACGTTTCGACTGCAACACAAAGCCATCATCATCATCATCAGGTGTGACAACCACAGCAAGAGAACACTTTTCTAGACTTTATTTTATTGCTTTTATATTTGTGGTATTTTATTGTTTCCCTTCGTACCCTTTACCGAAAGAACCAACAATATAAAAATAAACTATGGTGGGGTATTTTTTTGTACAGGCTATGTGCGCGGTGGGGAATCTTTTTTACCCATCTCACCCTGTGTCTTCTCTTATCCTGGCCACACCAACCCAACATGGCCCACCCAGTGCTGGCTCTTTTTTTAATGGGCGTTGTTACTCGCCGATGGCGCTTACCTTCGCCAAATCCCAAGGCTACACGGGGGGGGGGGGGGGGGGTGTAGGGGGAACCTTCGTCTTTGTCTTCGTGTCCTCGGCCACCCAACCCCCGACAGGGTCCACCTAGCTGATGCCATAGCAGCCGTTGCTACTAACAGCACTTGCCCATCAACAGTGGCTGAAGGCTTACACGGTGGTAGTGGTGGTGGTGGGTGGTGGGTGAGGATCTTTGTGTCCTCTGGGGGATCTTGGCCATCCCGACTCCTAAGGGTCCCTTAGCTGTCCCACCAATTCCCGGCCTTGCCACCGGCGCTGTTGCGTGCCAACGCCACTTGCCACCCACGTGGCTGTTTCCAGGCTGTGCCGGGGGACTTTTTGACTTTTGTGAGGAGGTGGTGGTGGTGTGGCAGGGGTTGTGGAGTTTTATGCTTTTGTGGTGGGTGTTGTTAGGTGCTTGCCACCCTCCCCCCCCACACCTTGATCACGTTGCTATGTTACGCTCACACACATACACTGGCTACCCTCCCCACCCACCGTCGCTCGTTCACTCTGGCCACCCCTCCCCCCCATCTCCGGCCCTGCCACTCGTCGATTCGGGAATCTCTCCGCGGGGTCCTTGACGAAATGCTGACCACGCCGTGAGACTCTCTCCCGAAAATGTTGCGGCGTGGGGGTGGACATCCGTGTTGGTTGTTTAAAAAACGATGTCCAATTTTTTTTAGGGGTGGGAGAGAGCCTTTTGTAAACATACGGTAGGCTTTTGATTTAAAGCTTTCGAGACTGCAGTAATTCATATTCTTAGCTCTTTCGGTAAAGTCACGTTGAAGGGAAACGACAATAATAAAATATATAAAACAATAAAAAATTCTCACGTTTCGACATTAATGAGACTCAGGTTTTGACACTCGGTCTCTCATCGGCATCGGCAGCAAGAGCCGCCAGGCCGCTCGGTTAATAACAAGTTGCACTCTGGGCTCGTTTTGACTTTCGCCTTCTCGTCCCCAGGCCCAAGCGTTGCTTTGAAACCCCGCCGGTTTTAACGTTGGCTACGCTGGGCTGGTTTCCACGTTTTTATTTTTTGCCGTCTCCCTTGGCAAAAGTGCTTGTGGGTGAAACCAAGCGGTTGAAGCGGAGCCTGACTCTTCTGCTGCTGCTGCTGCTGGCCAGACGCTGAATGATGGAAGACTGAGACCCCAGAGGGGCTGCGCTTGTGCTCCGTGCCAAGTGGATGTTGCGAGTTGCACTCCCCCCAGAAACGTGCATCCGATGGGATGCGTGTAACCACAACGCTTTTTTTTCCATTACTTTTACGTCGCGATTTGGGCTATGCGCCCGCCCGAGGGGTTAATTTTTCTGCCGCAACTTGTACGTGGAACTTTGGGCACCGCGTGTAGCTCGCCGCGCTAATCCCGAGGTGCGGGTTGTGCGGGGTGGGTAATGGCACGCTAAATACAGAGCGGTTCTAAACGTATGCGTCTCAATCTACATTGAACAGGTGCATGGCGCCGTGCGAATTCCTAAATAGTGGTGTGGGTGGGGGTTTGGAGCGTTCCAAACGGCCACATAAGCACGTCCTGAAGGTGCTGTGCGATTTGCAGTGTTGACAGTCCTCACGCTGGTTATCCAACAGCCGCTGCTGTTCCAGGGATGACCGGTGGGGGAGGTGGGGGTGTTCGTGATGGCTTGTGCTCTTCATTGAGATCGAGGCGCTGCGTAAACTCTCTCGGTACCCCCCCCAAGAGTCTCTGCTTCAGTCCGCTTGAGCCACACGGCATCTCGCATCATCTTACGTAGCCAACCGTGCTAAATCGGAGGTGCGAGGAGGGGCGGGAGGGGGAAGACCCAACCGCAGAGCGGTTCGAAAATAAATTTAATTGTCGCTTGCACCAAGTGTCCGCCGACCTCTCTCCCCCCGTGCAGAGCGGAAACTTTTGTGTGGCTTGCGAGTGACTTGGTCTGCGAGCGTTTTTGCAAGGCGAGCAAAAACGATTTAAAATGACTGATTAATTTGCTGAGGCGAGGGAGGTCTTGGCCAATACGAGCGGTGCACGTGTAAAGACGCGCTTGGCACTGCCGAGCGAACACGTGATGGCGAACGATTTCATTCGAAGCACTTGTCGATGTGCCGAGTGTTTTGGATTACAAACGTGTTTTTTTTTTTTTTTCCCGGAACCGAAATCGTGCTCCCTCGCGACCCCAAGGTTTCTCTGTACAACATTCCCCCCCCACCCTCCGTTTACTAACCCCCGCTCCCACCCTTGTGCTTGCCTCCCCTCCTCCCCCCGCCCGCAGGCAGCGCGAGCCCTCTCGGTCATCGCCATCGTCCTCACCGTGCTGGGCATCCTCGTCAGCATCGTGGGCGCCAAGTGCACCACCTGCATCGAGGACGAGACCACCAAGGCGCGCATCACAGTCGGCTCGGGCATCATCTTCATCCTGTCGGGCGTCATGGAGCTGATCCCGGTGTCGTGGGCCGCCAACACCATCATCCGCGACTTCTACAACCCCATAGTGCCCGACGCCATGAAGCGCGAGATCGGCGCCTCCATGTACATCGGCTGGGCCGCGGCCGCCCTGCTCATCCTGGGCGGCGCCCTGCTCTGTTGCCAGTGCCCCCCCAAGCAGGAGAAGTACATGGGGCCTCGGTCGGTCGCGCCGCCACGCTCCGTGGCCACGGCGAGAAGCAACTACGTGTGAGGGTGGTTGGTGGTGGTGGTGTGTGTGTGTGTGGGTGGCTGTGGGTGGGTGGATGGGTGAGGGAGGTCCTGGGGTGGAGGTGGAAAAGTAGAATCTGGTCGGATTGAGTTTCTCTCCCCCCCCCCCCCCACCGCAAGTGGCCCTTTTAGGTCTTGTCAAGCGCCATTCCGTTTTGTGTACGCCATCGTCGTTGTTGTTGTTGTCGTTGTTTTTCAACTAGATGGCAAAGGTTTGCCTCGCGCCAACGGGTGTGCGCGGTTGTCTTTTGAAAAGCCACGTTTTGTGCAGCTTGCTTTGACGCGTGTACCGTGGAAAAAGGGCAGTTTGTGTTTTTAAAAGGTGGGGGGGGGGGGGGCCGTGTGGTAATTGTTTACCCCTCCACCCCCTGTCGTCTTGCATGGTGCCACCCCGGGGAATGAATTGCTATGGTGTGTTTGTGGTTTGTTAACCTGCCTAAGATGTGTGTTTTTTTTTTTAATGCCGCTGGCAGCTTAAACCTTTCGCATGGTTTTTGCAATTTGAGATCTGAAATTCCGGTTTTTAAACTACCTGCTCGCTAAGGTTTTGAACATTCTTGCCAGTTATTTTATTTTATTTGGAAGGACTTTAGAACTGCTTTTGTGGTTTTTTTTTCCCCCCCCAAGTCTCTCACCCCCCCCCCCCCCGACAAATCGCTCAATATTTTCAGAACTGTTGCGATGAAAGCGTTAACGTTTTTGGCCACTTTGTAATTTGACGTTACTGCTATGAATCCTTTTTGTTTTTAGAAGGTTAGAGACTCCAAATTAAGATTTGGAATTCTCCTTTTTCACATTCGGGTTGACGCTTTCAAACATTTTGACGACGCCGTTTGAGTCTACTGCAAGATCCCCCGCCCCCCTCCTCCTGTCTCTATCTTTAAAATGGCCACACAACATTCCATTGTGGCCACCGTTTTGTGAACGACCTCAACTCCATGTCGCAAACACTCCCCCTCCCCCCCACCTTAAATTGACTTTGTTTCAGTTCAACGTTAACTAATCCTCTTTTGAATTTGGACACGCCAATTTAATGATTTGGCCAGCAACCTTTTTGTGCCGGGTGTGATTTAAAGTTTTTTTTTTTTTACACCAAGGTGTCGATTTCCAACCGCGCTTGGCGGCGGTGCCGGAGGGAGGCGTCTGGGGCACCCCGGTGCGTTTTCTGGAAAAAAAAATGTTTTATTAATTAAGGTGTTGGCGTTTTCCAGCGATCTCTCTCTCGCTCTCGCTCCCCTCTCTAAGACGATAAACCCATTTTTTATGGTGCTCTACTTGGGGTACACCGTTTCTATGCAAGTACTTTAACATTCACTTGTCATACCGGGCTTCTAATATCATCCTCAATAACCTTACGGTGCATTTACAGCCCATTGTATAAATCGTGATTTGCAAATTGGTGTGCCTTTTTTTTTTTGGGGTGGGGGGGGGGTTTAGACCATCCCAATAGGACGTTATCATGGCCATGAACTCTTGCATAAATAACCCTGCTAAACTAAATCGTGGTCTCGTAAAAAATGGTCAATTAGTTGAGAGTTTCTGAGTCAAACGGATGGGATTCGTCTTTTTATTTGTGGCCAAATTCTTCTCTGGTCACGAGTGCCTGCTTATGGAACTCTTGAACCAAATCCTTCAACCAAATGCTTATTGGATTAAACTACCAAACCTCTTAAGCAAACAAAACACAGATCTCCTTGAGACCATGCACACTCCTACGTTGGGGGGGGGGAGTTGACCGATGGTTAAACTTATCCGTAAACCTGAAATCGTGTAAACCCCATTAAACATTCTTAAGGATGGTTGTAAATTGCAAATGTGGGCATCTTACTCCCTACTGTCTGCTGCGATACCCTTTTTTATTTGAGGCTTCAAACAAAAATCGTTAATTGCTTTTGATCATTTTTTGGTTTGTACCTTTTATAACCCAAACTTTTTTATCATGGGGCTCCCTCCCATTGGAATTATCTTTCAGATGACCGATTCAAATTCTGCCTCTTTGCCTTCTATTTTGAGAGTCTTAAGTCCTTTTGTCAACAGGTCAACCATTGTCCCCCTCTCCCCCAACTCCTGTTATTTGTTCGTGCCTTAAATAGCGATCTGATTTTTTTAAATGATTAATAAAAGTGTGAAATCGTTACAAGTGTTTTTTATTATTATTACTATGTTAACCCAATCGATAGCTTGTACAAATCGTTAACTCTTGAACATTCCTCGACCCCCCACGTACGAACCAACTTGGCTGTCTGGATCGCGCGGCAAATAATCGTAGCTGGCTAATATTTAAACTGGACATTCGCTTTGTACACCTTGCTATGAAACTTATTTGCTTTTAGCTTCGTTTATAAAGGAATCCTCTGTACATTTGTTGTGTTTTGTTCAATTGTAATTTGACGCTATTACAATGCATCTACCGTCCATTTAAAAAGGCACGGATTCAAATTGAAGGTGGCGGGGTTTTTGTTTTTGCCGTTTTTTTTAGAGTTGACCGCTTTCTTAATTTTTTATTTTTAAATTTGTGGAGGAGGGGGGGAAAAATCGACCGGCAAAATGCGGAGTGAGGTCCATTTTGTGTAAAATGGCCGCCACAAACATTCCATTTGTGGCCGCCATTTTGTGAAGTTACCTCTTCACCCACCCACGCACCCCCCTCCTCCACCTGCCTTTGGATTGGTGGTGGTGGTGGTGGTTTTTTTTTTTTTAAACTGGGTGGTAGCCTTGTGCAATTGCTTCCATCGGGAGACCTGAACAAAACATCTTTTGTATTAGCAAGGCGGCGGTGACACGCCCATTTTTAGAACTGCCCAGCCACCAGCACCACCTTTTTTTAAAGTTGGCGACCATTTGGCACATAAGCTGCAGGTTTGTGTTTGTTTTTGAATTTATTGTTTTAAATTACCCACGGCTGAAACCTGGAGCTTCTGGCTGCCCCGATGTACTTGCATTCTCTCCAAAGAAACCGGTTTTTTTTTAATTCTGATGTGCCCAACACTGCACAGGGTTTATTTATACTTTATATTTTTTTTCCCGGTCAGTTTCCATGACCCTGCAGATTCTTCTCCAAACGGTCACCTTTGTTTTAAAATAAAAATAAATAAAAAACCACCAGCCATAGGCCAGGGTCACCTTCATTTGAATCCATTTTTTTGTAATTCGATGCCGTCGTCCATGATAGAGGTTTTTTGGGTTTGATCGGGTAAGTAACTGCTTAAAACCCGGCCAACTCGTAAAGGTTTGTGTCGCTTAAGCGGAACGTGGCCAATTCGTCACTAGTACGGCACCTAGTGTACTAGTACAGCACACCGGCGTGTTTTGGCGAGCCAAGCCACAACATTTTACAAATCTCAAAGCTTTTAACGAGGCATTTACACGATCTATAACCCAACGCCCTTTTTTATTTTAATGGATGACGGTGGTCTCGAAAGCTTGCGTGGTTTTGTTGTTTTTTGGGTGGTGGTTTAGTGGGATGGGTGATGTCGACATGAATTTATAAATACCAAATTGGCTGACCCACAGAGGTTATGTTCTAAAAATGAATTATTATTTTTTACTCGAGGTTTGTTGGGTGGCTTTTTTCGCGTGTGGTTTTTATCAACGCTTGCCACTCGCACCGTTTTGTGCCTTAGGCTGCGTTAAGCCTCGTAGTGGATGACCCTCCGCCTCCCCTCTTAGCTTTGGACGTTTTTGAGAAACTATATTGAGAAAAATGTTAGGTGGTTTCTTTCTAAATAATAATAATAAATCTCATCCCCCCCCCCCCACTCCACCCCTCCCTCCATATCCATTGTTTGTCGATGGCATGTGACGGCAAGAGGGGTTTGTTCGTGTCCTTTGTAACGCTGTTCAATCGAACTTTTTGTCCGGTGACCAATGTTTATTTTCTTTGTACACCCTTCGACGGTTAACCATGTTTTTAAATAAAGAAGTGAAAAATATAAATTGGCTTCCAGTTTTTCCTGTTTTCCCCAACCCCCCCCTCCCTCTGCCCAAGTCCTCGGAAATTTGACTGTTGCCCGTTTGTAATAAAACATGGTTTACGAACTGTGTTACCTGAACCCCCCCCACTCTCCCCCCCAAAAAAATGGGTTTGGAAAGTAGCGTGAATTAGCTCCGGTGCCTCGGGAGGTGTTGACTACCTCGCCTGGTGTACAGGAGGTCGTGGGTACGATCCCTGGACCCTGTTGTGTCTGCATCTCTCTCTCAAGGGAGATGTTGACTACCTCGCCTGGTCTACAGGAGGTCGTGGGTTCGATCCCTGGACCCTGTTGTGTCTCCATCTCTCTCACAAGGGAGATGTTGACTACATCGCCTGGTCTACAGGAGGTCGTGGGTTCGATCCCTGGACCCTGACGATGCCTGCTGTCTGCGTTCTGTTCACCGGACACCAAAGCTTACAAATTACATTTACACTATTTTCTAAATGTTTTGGCTTTGCTCTCAAACACTGGTTAGTGCTGTACTAGTATACTACGCTACACTACTACATGCTACACTACACACCACTGCACTAGTGCTGTACTAGTATACTACACTACTACATGCGACACTACACACGACTACACGAGTGTTGTACTAGATAACTACGCTTTATGCAATATGCTACACTGCTACACTAGTGCTGTACTAGTGATGAATTGGCCACGTTCTGTTTTACGTGACCAACAGAACAGCTGCCATGGATCTTAACGCCACTTTTATTGCCATGATGGGGTGCAAGCCTATTCTTAGACTTTATATCGTCCTAAACTACACCTGGTGACGACCCACACTGCATATGGAACGGCGGATGGAATAATAGTGTATGGATTTACACTACACTATACACTATACACAATAATAGTGCATGGATTTACACTACACTATACACTACATATTACACTATACACAATAATAGTGTATGAATTTACACTATACACTACGCTATACACAATAATAGTGTGTGGATTTATACCACACTACACTATACACCACTACACTATACACTATACACTACACTATACACTACACACTACACTACGCACTACACTATACTCTACACTATGCACTACTACACTATACACTACACTATACTACTACACTACGCTATATACTACACTATACACTACACTACTACACTATACACTACTACACTATATACTACACTACACTACTATACACCACTACTATACACTACACTACTATACACTACTACACTATACACTACGCTATACACTACTACACTATACACTACACTATACACTACTACACTACACTATACACTACTACACTACACTATACACTACTACACTACACTATACACTACTACACTATACGAGCTAGCGGGCCGTCCATAAATGACGTCACGCGATTTTGGACGATTTTTGACCCCCCCCCCTCCCTCGGCACCACGTCACAAAAAGTCAGACCCCCCTTATTTGTAGGTGACGTGTCCCATACTAGTCGCTCCTATAGCGTGCTGTGTGACCTGTTGATGTTATAACACAAACAGGAGTTTAGTAGTATTTGTAGATGTTTTTGCAGGTGATGTGTTCTCCCGTGCCATACTAGTCGCTCCTATAGCGTGCTGTGTGACCTGTTGTTATAACACAAACAGGAGTTTAGTAGTATTTGTAGATGTTATTTGTAGGTGACGCGTTCACCCGTGCCATACTAATCGCTCCTATAGCGTGCTGTGTGACCTGTTGTTGTTATAACACAAACAGGAATTTAGTAGTATTTGTAGATGTTATTTGTAGGTGATGTGTTCACCCATGTCATACTAATCGCTCCTATAGCGTGCCGTGTGACCTGTTGTTATAACACAAACAGGAGTTTAGTAGTATTTGTAGATGTTATTTGTAGGTGACGTGTTCTCCCGTGCCATACTAATCGCTCCTATAGCTTGCTGTGTGACCTGTTGTTATAACACAGGAGTTTAGTACTATTTGTAGATGTTATTTGTAGGTGACATGTCCACCCGTGCCATACTAATCGCTCCTATAGCGTGCTGTGTGACCTGTTGATGTTATAACACAAACAGGAGTTTAGTAGTATTTGTAGATGTTATTTGTAGGTGATGTGTTTACCCGTGCCATACTAGTCGCTCCTATAGCGTGCTGTGTGACCTGTTGTTGTTATAACACAAACAGGAGTTTAGTAGTATTTATAGATGTTATGTGTAGGTGACGTGTTCACCCGTGCCATACTAATCGCTCCTATAGCGTGCTGTGTGACCTGTTGTTGTTATAACACAAACAGTAGTTTAGTAGTATTTGTAGATGTTATTTGTAGGTGACGTGTTCTCCCGTGCCATACTAATCGCTCCTATAGCTTGCTGTGTGACCTGTTGTTATAACACAGGAGTTTAGTACTATTTGTAAATGTTATTTGTAGGTGACATGTCCACCCGTGCCATACTAATCGCTCCTATAGCGTGCTGTGTGACCGGTTGATGTTATAACACAAACAGGAGTTTAGTAGTATTTGTAGATGTTATTTGTAGGTGATGTGTTTACCCGTGCCATACTAGTCGCTCCTATAGCGTGCTGTGTGACCTGTTGTTGTTATAACACAAACAGGAGTTTAGTAGTATTTGTAGATGTTATTTGTAGGTGATGTGTTCTCCCATGCCATACTAATCGCTCCTATAGCGTGCTGTGTGACCTGTTGTTGTTATAACACAAACAGGAGTTTAGTTGTATTTGTAGATGTTATTTGTAGGTGATGTGTTTACCCGTGCCATACTAATCGCTCCTATAGCGTGCCGTGTGACCTGTTGTTGTTATAACACAAACAGGAGTTTAGTAGTATTTGTAGATGTTATTTGTAGGTGATGTGTTTACCCATCCCATACGAATCGCTCCTATAGCGTGCTGTGTGACCTGTTGATGTTATAACACAAACAGGAGTTTAGTAGTATTTGTATATGTTATTTGTAGGTGACGCGTTCACCCGTGCCATACTAATCGCTCCTATAGCGTGCCGTGTGACCTGTTGTTGTTATAACACAAACAGGAGTTTAGTAGTATTTGTAGATGTTATTTGTAGGTGACGTGTTCTCCCGTGCCATACTAATCGCTCCTATAGCTTGCTGTGTGACCTGTTGTTATAACACAGGAGTTTAGTACTATTTGTAGATGTTATTTGTAGGTGACATGTCCACCCGTGCCATACTAATCGCTCCTATAGCGTGCTGTGTGACCTGTTGATGTTATAACACAAACAGGAGTTTAGTAGTATTTGTAGATGTTATTTGTAGGTGATGTGTTTACCCGTGCCATACTAGTCGCTCCTATAGCGTGCTGTGTGACCTGTTGTTGTTATAACACAAACAGGAGTTTAGTAGTATTTGTAGATGTTATTTGTAGGTGATGTGTTCTCCCATGCCATACTAATCGCTCCTATAGCGTGCTGTGTGACCTGTTGTTGTTATAACACAAACAGGAGTTTAGTTGTATTTGTAGATGTTATTTGTAGGTGATGTGTTTACCCGTGCCATACTAATCGCTCCTATAGCGTGCCGTGTGACCTGTTGTTGTTATAACACAAACAGGAGTTTAGTAGTATTTGTAGATGTTATTTGTAGGTGATGTGTTTACCCATCCCATACGAATCGCTCCTATAGCGTGCTGTGTGACCTGTTGATGTTATAACACAAACAGGAGTTTAGTAGTATTTGTATATGTTATTTGTAGGTGACGCGTTCACCCGTGCCATACTAATCGCTCCTATAGCGTGCCGTGTGACCTGTTGTTGTTATAACACAAACAGGAGTTTAGTAGTATTTGTAGATGTTATTTGTAGGTGACGTGTTCTCCCGTGCCATACTAATCGCTCCTATAGCTTGCTGTGTGACCTGTTGTTATAACACAGGAGTTTAGTACTATTTGTAGATGTTATTTGTAGGTGACATGTCCACCCGTGCCATACTAATCGCTCCTATAGCGTGCTGTGTGACCTGTTGATGTTATAACACAAACAGGAGTTTAGTAGTATTTGTAGATGTTATTTGTAGGTGATGTGTTTACCCGTGCCATACTAGTCGCTCCTATAGCGTGCTGTGTGACCTGTTGTTGTTATAACACAAACAGGAGTTTAGTAGTATTTGTAGATGTTATGTGTAGGTGACGTGTTCACCCGTGCCATACTAATCGCTCCTATAGCGTGCTGTGTGACCTGTTGTTGTTATAACACAAACAGTAGTTTAGTAGTATTTGTAGATGTTATTTGTAGGTGATGTGTTTACCCATCCCATACGAATCGCTCCTATAGCGTGCTGTGTGACCTGTTGATGTTATAACACAAACAGGAGTTTAGTAGTATTTGTATATGTTATTTGTAGGTGACGCGTTCACCCGTGCCATACTAATCGCTCCTATAGCGTGCCGTGTGACCTGTTGTTGTTATAACACAAACAGGAGTTTAGTAGTATTTGTAGATGTTATTTGTAGGTGACGTGTTCTCCCGTGCCATACTAATCGCTCCTATAGCTTGCTGTGTGACCTGTTGTTATAACACAGGAGTTTAGTACTATTTGTAGATGTTATTTGTAGGTGACATGTCCACCCGTGCCATACTAATCGCTCCTATAGCGTGCTGTGTGACCTGTTGATGTTATAACACAAACAGGAGTTTAGTAGTATTTGTAGATGTTATTTGTAGGTGATGTGTTTACCCGTGCCATACTAGTCGCTCCTATAGCGTGCTGTGTGACCTGTTGTTGTTATAACACAAACAGGAGTTTAGTAGTATTTGTAGATGTTATGTGTAGGTGACGTGTTCACCCGTGCCATACTAATCGCTCCTATAGCGTGCTGTGTGACCTGTTGTTGTTATAACACAAACAGTAGTTTAGTAGTATTTGTAGATGTTATTTGTAGGTGACGTGTTCTCCCGTGCCATACTAATCGCTCCTATAGCTTGCTGTGTGACCTGTTGTTATAACACAGGAGTTTAGTACTATTTGTAAATGTTATTTGTAGGTGACATGTCCACCCGTGCCATACTAATCGCTCCTATAGCGTGCTGTGTGACCGGTTGATGTTATAACACAAACAGGAGTTTAGTAGTATTTGTAGATGTTATTTGTAGGTGATGTGTTTACCCGTGCCATACTAGTCGCTCCTATAGCGTGCTGTGTGACCTGTTGTTGTTATAACACAAACAGGAGTTTAGTAGTATTTGTAGATGTTATGTGTAGGTGACGTGTTCACCCGTGCCATACTAATCGCTCCTATAGCGTGCTGTGTGACCTGTTGCTGTTATAACACAAACAGGAGTTTAGTAGTGTTTGTAGATGTTATTTGCAGGTGATGTGTTTTCACCCATGCCATACTAGTCGCTCCTATAGCGTGCTGTGTGACCTGCTGTTATAACACAAACAGGAGTTTAGCAGTATTTGTAGATGTTATTTGTAGGTGTTTACCCGTGCCACACTAATCGCTTCTATAGCGTGCTGTGTGACCTGTTGTTATAACACAAACAGGAGTTTAGTAGTATTTGTAGATGTTATTTGTAGGTGATGTGTTCTTCCTTCCCATACTAATCGCTCCTATAGCGTGCCGTGTGACCTGTTGATGTTATAACACAAACAGTAGTTTAGTAGTATTTGTAGGTGTTTTTTTGTAGGTGATCTGTTCACCCGTGCCATACTAATCGCTCCTATAGCGTGCCGTGTGCCCAGTTGTTGTTATAACACAAACAGGAGTTTAGTAGTATTTGTAGATGTTATTTGTAGGTGATGTGTTTACCCATCCCATACGAATCGCTCCTATAGCGTGCTGTGTGACCTGTTGATGTTATAACACAAACAGGAGTTTAGTAGTATTTGTATATGTTATTTGTAGGTGACGCGTTCACCCGTGCCATACTAATCGCTCCTATAGCGTGCCGTGTGACCTGTTGTTGTTATAACACAAACAGGAGTTTAGTAGTATTTGTAGATGTTATTTGTAGGTGATGTGTTCACCCGTGTCATACTAATCGCTCCTATAGCGTGCTGTGTGACATGTTGTTATAACACAAACAGGAGTTTAGTAGTATTTGTAGATGTTATTTGTAGGTGACGTGTTCACCCGTGCCATACTAATCGCTCCTATAGCGTGCTGTGTGACCTGTTGTTGTTATAACACAAACAGGAGTTTAGTAGTATTTGTAGATGTTATTTGTAGGTGACGTTTTCACCCGTGCCATATTAATCGCTCCTATAGCGTGCCGTTTGCCCTGTTGATGTTAGAAAACAGACAGGAGTTTAGTAGTATTTGTAGATGTTATTTGTAGGTGACGTGTTCACCCATGCCATACTAATCGCTCCTATAGCGTGCTGTGTGACCTGTTGTTATAACACAAACAGTAGTTTAGTAGTATTTGTAGATGTTATTTGTAGGTGATGTGTTCACCCGTGCCATACTAATCGCTCCTATAGCGTGCCGTGTGACCTGTTGTTGTTATAACACAAACAGGAGTTTAGTAGTATTTGTAGATGTTATTTGTAGGTGACATGTCCACCCGTGCCATACTAATCGGTCCTATAGCGTGCTGTGTGACCTGTTGTTGTTATAACACAAACAGGAGTTTAGTAGTATTTGTAGATGTTATTTATAAGTGATGTGTTCACCCGTGCCATACTAATCGCTCCTATAGCGCGCTGTGTGACCTGTTGTTGTCATAACACAAACAGGAGTTTAGTAGTATTTGTAGATGTTATTTGCAGGTGATGTGTTCACCCATGCCATACTAATCGCCCCTATAGCGTGCTGTGTGACCTGTTGATGTTATAACACAAACAGGAGTTTAGTAGTATTTGTAGATGTTATTTGTAGGTGACGTGTTCACCCGTCCCATACTAGTCGCTCCTATAGCGTGCTGTGTGACCTGTTGTTGTTATAACACAAACAGGATTTTAGTAGTATTTGTAGATGTTATTTGTAGGTGACGTGTTCACCCGTGCCATATTAATCGCTCCTATAGCGTGCCGTGTGACCTGTTGCTGTTATAACACAAACAGGAGTTTAGTAGTATTTGTAGATGTTATTTGTAGGTGACGTGTTCTCCCGTGCCATACTAATCGCTCCTATAGCAGTACTTTGGCTGTTGGCGTTAGGCGAGTGTCTCGGCTGCCCTCTAGCGATGGGATTACGTTTTGACGTTTACCCAGCGGATTCGGCGGCCACAGACACTCACAGACGCCCACAGAGACCCACAGAGACTCAGAGACCCACAAATACCCACAGAGACCCATAGAGACCCACAGACACCCACAGACACTCACAGACGCCCACAGAGACCCACAGAGACTCAGAGACCCACAAATACCCATAGAGACCCACAGAGACCCACAGACACCCACAGACACTCACAGACGCCCACAGAGACCCACAGAGACTCACAGAGACCCGAAAATACCCACAGAGAGCCACTGAGACCCACAGACACCCACAGGTCCCACATAGACCCATAGACACCCAAAGACACCTACAGATACCCACAGACACCCACAGACACCCACAGAGAGCCACAGAGACCCACAGACATCCACAAAGACCCACAGAGACCCACAGACACCCACAGAGACCCATAGAGACCCACAGACACTCACAGACACCCACAGACACCCGCAGAGACCCACAGACACCCACAGAGACCCACAGAGCGCCACAGACACCCTCAACAGACCCACATACACCCACAGGCACCCACAGACACACAAAGAGACCCACAGATACCCACAGCGACCCACACACACACACAGACACCCGCAGAGACCCACAGAGACCCATAGGCACCCACAGAGACCCATAGACACGCAGAGAGACCCACAAACACCCACAGATACCCACAGGGACCCATAAACACCCACAGAGACCCAAAGACACCCACAGACACCCACAGACACCCACAGATAGCCACAGAGACCCATAGACACCCACAGACACCCACAGAGACCCACAGACACCCACAGACACCCACAGACACCTACAGACACCCACAAAGATCCACAGAGAGTCACAGACACCCACAGAGACCCACAGACACCCACATAGACCCAAAGACACCCGCAGACACCTACAGACACCTACAGACACATACAGACACCCACAGAGACCCACAGACACCCACAGAGACCCACAGAGAACCATAGACACCTACAGAGACCCATGGACACGCACAGAGACCCACAAACACCCACAGAGACCCACAGACACCCACAGAGACCCACATAGA
Organism: Petromyzon marinus; assembly: GCF_048934315.1. Lineage (NCBI taxonomy): Eukaryota > Metazoa > Chordata > Hyperoartia > Petromyzontiformes > Petromyzontidae > Petromyzon > Petromyzon marinus. The sequence goes on from NC_133738.1 coordinate 1,108,625, forward strand.
CCCATAGACACCCACAGACACGCACATAGACCCATAAACACCCACAGACACCCACAGAGACCCATAGAGGCCCACAGAGACCCACAGAGACCAACAGACACCCACAGAGACCCACAGAGACCCACACACACCCACACACACCCGCAGAGACCCACAGAGACCCATAGACACCCACAGAGACCCATAGACACGCACAGAGACCCACATACACCCACAGACACCCACAGACACCCACAGACACCTACAGACACCCACAGACACCCACAGAGACCCGCAGAGACCCACAGAGACTCAAAGACACCCACAGAGTCCCACAGAGTCCTACAGAGTCCCACATAGACCCACAGACACCCACAGAGACCCACAGAGACTCATAGAGACCGGCAAATACCCACAGAGACCCATAGAGACCCACAGACACTCACAGACACTCACAGACACTCACAGACGCCCATAAAGACCCACAGAGACCCACAGAGACTCACAGAGACCGGCAAATACCCACAGAGACCCATAGACACCCACAGACCCCCACAGACACTCACAGACGCCCACAGAGACCCACAGAGACTCATAGAGACCCGCAAATACGCACAGAGACCCATAGGGACCCACAGACACCCACAGACACTCACACCCGCCCACAGAGTCCACACAGAGACTCATAGAGACCCGCAAATACCCAAAGAGACCCACAGAGACCCACAGACACCCACAGACACTCACAGACACCCACAGAGCCACAGAGACCCACAGACACCCACAGACACCCACAGAGCCACAGAGACCCACAGACACCCACAGACACCCACAGACACCCACAGAGACCCGCAGAGACCCACAGAGACCCACAGACACCCACAGACACTCACAGACACCCACAGAGCCACAGAGACCCACAGACACCCACAGACACCCACAGAGACCCGCAGAGACCCACAGAGTCCCACAGAGACCCACAGACACCCACAGACACCCACAGACACCAGCAGAGACCCACAGAGACCCATAGGCACCCACAGAAACCCATAGACACGCAGAGAGACCCAAAGACACCCACAGAGACCCACAGACACCAACAGACACCCACAGAGACCCGCAGAGACCTACAGACACCCACAGAGACCCACAGAGAACCACAGACACCCACAGAGACCCACAGAGACCTACAGAGACCCGCATAGACCCGCAGAGACCCACAGACACCAACAGAGACCTGCAGAGACCTACAGACACCCACAGAGAGCCACAGAGAACCACAGACACCCACAGAGACCTACAGAGGCCCACAGAGACCCGCAGAGACCCATAGAGACCACAGAGACACCCACAGAGACCCATAGACACGCACAGAGACCCACAGACACCCACAGACACCCTCAGAGACCCACTGACACCTATCGACACCCACAGAGATCCACAGAGAGTCACAGACACCCACAGAGACCTACAGTCACCCGCAGACACCTACAGACACATACAGACACATACAGACACCCACAGAGACCCACGGACACCCACAGAGACCCACAGAGACCCTTAGACAAATACAGAGACCCATAGACACGCATAGTGACCCACAGACAACCACAAAGACCCATAGACACCCGCAGACACATTCAGACACATACAGACACCTACAGACACCCACAGAGACCTACAGACACCCACAGAGCCCCACGTAGACCCATAGACACCCACAGACACCCACAGACACATACAGACACGCACAGAGACCTACAGACACGCACAGAAACCCACAGACAACCACAGAGACCCATAGACACCTACAGACACCCACAGAGACCCACAGACACCCACAGAGACCCACAACAACAACCGCCATTCGCCACTAAGTGGCGGTGATGTCACCACGACGCTTGTGCCAGGCTATGTGCACCCTGAGGCCACGTGAAGTGTCGAACGCCCGCTGGCAGGAGGTCACGGGGCAGACCCAGGTGCCACGGGTCGACTGACTGAGATGACTAGCTGATGCACCACCTGTGCCCCCTACTGTGCCAACCTGCTGTGCTTTAGCCACCCGGCGCTCCGCTCGCTGTTGTGAGCGTCGTTCCTCCGCCCTCCGTTGTTGTTGGAGGGCGACTGCCTCCAACTGCCCAGTAGCGTCCTTCACGAGCCTCCTCCACAGAGGCCGATCTTGACACCGCTGGTACCAGTCATCGGCAAGTCCACTCAGCTCCACGTCCTCCTGTACCACATCACTCCATCTCTTCTCTAGCCCGTGCCGTGCCCGCTTAGCCCCCTCAATCCGGCCAAACAAAAGCTGTTTCGGCATGCGGTGGCTGGGCATGCGGGCTACATGACCCAGCCATCACAGCCTTGCCTGCCGGAGGAGCTCACCAATGGGACCCTGCCCAGATCTTTCAAGGATTTGTGAGCTCCTCACACAATCCAGTCTGGTTAAACCCAGGATGGATCGTAGGCAGGCCAGCCTAAATCTTTCTAACCTGCGAAGATGTTCCATTAGGGGGGTCCACGTTTCGCAAGCATAGAGAAGGGAGGGAATGACCGTGGCCGAGAAGACCTGAAGCTTAGTGCGGAGCGACAGACCAGGTAGCTTCCACACAGCGTTACGCAACCGATGAAAAGATATTGCCGCTCGACTGATTCGGAGTGAGACCTCTGCTGTTAAACTGGAGCCAGTCATAAGCACACTGCCCAGGTATGGGAAACTCTCCACTCTCTCCACAACTGCCCCATCACCGATTGGGAGTTGTGGGGGTGGAGTGTCCGATGGTACAAAATACCCAGGCAGGTGCTTAGTTTTGGTGGGGCTGATGGTAAGGCCCCACCTCTTAGTGGCACGCTCCAGTCTCAGCAGGAGCGTCTCCAACTCCTCCTCTGACTGAGCAGCTATTACCAAATCATCAGCATACATAACGTGGTTGAGCAATAGGGAGCCATCCCTTGACCGCACCCGGGCATCGATTAGCCTCCCATTATATCTGTACCATATGGAGATTCCCCCGGTACAGCTATTGAAGGCTTCACGAACTACGTGGTCAAAATAGATGTTAAATAATGTGGGAGCCAGAGGACATCCCTGTCGCACCCCAAGGTGTACAGGGAATGGCTCTGACTCCCGGCCACGTAGTTTTACCCGGGCCCGCTCACCATCATGAAGGTCCTTAATGATCGTGAGCAGAGGGTCAGGTACTCCAAAAGCACGAAGAACGACCCAGAGCCCAGGCCTACTGATGGTATCATAGGCCTTGACCAGGTCAATAAAGCAGAGATGTAGGTCTTGTTGGAATTCCCTACACCTCTGCTGTAGCAGACGGACAGAAAATATGGCATCTGTGCAGGACCGCCCTTTCCTGAAACCGCATTGGGGCTCCGCAAGCCTCTCCTCAGCGTGCCTGGCAAGGCGATGCTGAATAATCCTTGCCAGGACCTTTCCCGGCACACTGAGGAGTGAGATGCCCCTGTAGTTGTTACAGTCTGTGCGGTCCCCCTTCTTAAAAAGGGGGACCACCAGGGCATCCTTCCAATCCTGCGGAACCCGTCCAGTGGTCCAGACTGTTGTTATGATGTCATATAGGGCAGTCTGTGCACAAACGCCACCCTCCCTCAGCATTTCGCTTGGGAGATCATCTCTGCCCGCTGCCTTTCCTGGTCGCAGACTCCGGATCGCCTTCAATACTTCCTCAGCAGATGGCACCTCAGCCAGCCACTCACAGGGGGTGACTTCATCCAATATTTGAGGCACCGCAGCCTCAGCAGGGTCATCCTCACTTTGTGCCACGATGTTTTCCTGGCTGAGGGATTTTCCCTCCCCCAGGACCTCACAGAAATGCTCAGCAAATCTGCGAACCTGTTCCTGGGGGTCGGAAATTGGATCACCGTTTTTTCCCCTAATGATAGTAATAGGTGTGGTGCTGCAGGTTACTTTTTTGATGGAGTTAAATAGAGATTTGTGATCACGGGCCACTGAGCCAGACTCCATCTCCTCAGCAACCCGCGACCACCACCCATCCTTGCAGCGCCTCACGGCTCTCCGAACCTCCGAGCGAAGGCTGCGGTAAGCCTCCTCATTCTCTGACGTGGGATTCTGTAGCCGATGACAGTGGGCCTGTCGCTTTTTCTCAACCATCCTGAACAACTCCTCTGTCATCCAGGGTGTCTGGGGAGGTCTGGACCGCGTACCCAAAGCAGCCATTGCAGCTGCATGAGTCAGAGTCCTAAACCTCGCCCATTTACCCTCGACATCAGGAGGAGTCGGGGACGATGCCAATCCCAGCCGCAAGCGATGATGAAATTCTCGCTTGCAACTTTCATCAGATAACTGAGACCAGGCCACTTTAGGTTGGAATGGGGTCCTGGGTGTACACCCACCACCGGAGTGGAAGAATGGCAGGCGCATCTTACAGATGACTAGTCGATGGTCAGAGAGCAGATCAGCTCCACGGTAGGTCCTGGTGTCAAGGACATGGGCTCGCATTCGCTGGTCCGTCACTATGTAGTCCAGCACATGTTCTTGCTTGGACCCGGCATGCATCCATGATGTTTTGTGGATGCGCCGATGCCGGAACAGCGTGTTGGTAATTACAAGCCCATGGGCTGCACAAAAATCTAGCAGCCTCCTACCGTTGTTATTGAGCTGATCTGGCCCATGCCCTCCAATCACTCCAGACCAGGTGCCAGTATCATGACCAACTCGGGCATTGAAGTCACCCAACATGATGACTCTATCCCGAGGGGCCACTTTAGCCAGCACCTGTGACAGGAGGTCATAGAAGGCATCTGACTCATCGGCTTTGCCTGCATCCCTCCACGGATGTTCATCTTCGGTGGGGGCATATGTAACCACGACCACCATTCCTCGCCTCCGGTTGATGGGAAGGTGAGCCCAAAGTAGCCTGGGGCTTACAGCTTCCCACACCTCACCGCCACGCTCCCACGCCCCCTTCATTCTTTCACAGACACATACAGACACCCACAGAGACCCACAGACACCCACAGAGTCCCACATAGACCCATAGACACCCACAGACACCCACAGCCACATACAGACACCCACAGAGACCCACAGACACCCACAGAGACCAACATAGACCCATATACACCACAGACACCTACAGACTACTACAGACACCCACAGACACCCACATAGACCCATAGACACCCGCAGACATCTACAGACACCCACAGACACCCACAGAGACCCACAGACACGCACAGACACCCACAGAAACCGCAGAGACCCACAGAGACCCACATAGACCCACAGACACCCACATAGACCCACAGACACCCACATAGACACACAGAGACCCACAGGTACCCACAGACACCTACAGACACCCACAGACACCTACAGAGACCCACAGACACCCATAGAGACCCGCAGAGACCCGCAGAGACCTACATAAACCTATAGAGAGCCACAGAGACCCACAGAAACCCCAGACACCCACAGAGACCCACATAGACCCATAGACACCCACAACAACAACAACCGCCATTCGCCACTAAGTGGCGGTGACGTCACCACGACGCTTGTGCCAGGCTATGTGCACCCTGAGGCCACGTGAAGTGTCGAACGCCCGCTGGCTGGAGGTCACGGGGCAGACCCAGCAGGTGCCACGGGTCGACTGACTGAGATGACTGGCTGATGCACCACCTGTGCCCCCTACTGTGCCAACCTGCTGTGCTTTAGCCACCCGGCGCTCCGCTCGTTGTTGTGAGCGTCGCTCCTCCGCCCTCCGTTGTTGTTGGAGGGCGACTGCCTCCAACTGCCCAGAATCATCCGGAGGCAGTCGCCCTCCAACAACAACGGAGGGCGGAGGAGCGACGCTCACAACAACGAGCGGAGCGCCGGGTGGCCAAAGCACACATAGACCCATAGACACCCACAGACACCTACAGACACCCACAGACACCTACAGACACGCACAGACACCTACTGACACCCACAGAGACCCACAGAGACCCATAAACACCCACAGACACCTACAGACACCAACATACACCCACAGAGACCTACAGACAGCCACAGACACCCACATAGACCCATAGACACCCACATAGACCCATAGACACCCACAGACACCTACAGACGCCCACAGACACCAACAGACACCCACAGAGTCCCACATAGACCCATAGGCACCCACAGACATCTACAGACACCTACAGACACCCACAGAGACCACAGAGATCCACAGAGACGCACAAAGACCCATAGACACGCATAGAGACCCACAGACACCTACAGACACCCAGAGAGACCCACAGAGACCCATGGACACCCACAAAGATCCATAGACACCCACAGAGACCCGCAGAGACACACAGAGACCCACAGGCACCCACAGAGACCCACAGAGACCCATAGACACCCACATAGACCCATAGACACCCACAGACACCAACAGACACCCACAGAGACGTACAGTCACCCACAGAGTCCCATATAGACCCATAGACACCCACAGACACCTACAGACGGCCACAGACACCAACAGACACCCACAGAGACGTACAGTCACCCACAGAGTCCCATATAGACCCATAGACACCCACAAACACCTACAGACACCCACAGACACCAACAGACACCCACAGAGACGTACAGTCACCCACAGAGTCCCATATAGACCCATAGACACCCACAGACATCTACAGACACCCACAGACACCCACAGAGACCCACAGAGACGCACAAAGACCCAAAGACACGCACAGAGACCCACAGACACCTACCGACACCCAGAGAGACCCACAGAGACCCACAGAAACCCATGGACACCCACAAAGACCCATAGACACCCACAGAGAACCGCAGAGACACACAGAGACCCACAATGACCCACAGAGACCCACAGACACCCACAGAGACCCACATACACCCACAGGGACCCACATAGACCCATAGAGAGCCACAGAGACCCATAGAGACGCACACACACCCACAGACACCCGCAGAGACCCACAGAGACCCATAGACACTCACAGAGACCCTAAACACCCACAGAAACCCATAGACAGGCACAGAGACGCACAGACACCCGCAGAGACCCGCAGAGACCCACAGACACCCACAGAGACCCATAGACACCCACATAGACCCACAGAGACCCACAGAGACCCACAGAGACCCACAGACACCCACAGAGACCCACAATGACCCAGAGAGACCCATAGACACCCACAGAGACCCACAGAGACCCATAGACACCCACAGACACCCACAGAAACCGCAGAGACCCACAGAGACCCACATAGACCCACAGACACCCACATAGACCCACAGGGAACCACAGGTACCCACAGACATCCACAACAGACCCATAGACACCCACAGAGACCCACAGACACGCACAGACACCCACAGAGACCCACAGAGACCCACATAGACCCATAGACACCCACAGACACCTACAGACACCCACAGACATCTACAGACAGCCACAGAGACCCACAGAGACCCATAGACACCCACAGACACCTACAGACGGCCACAGAAACCAACAGACACCCACAGATATGTACAGTCACCCCTAGAGTCCCATATAGACCCATAGACACCCACGGACACCTACAGACACCCACAGACACCTACAGACACCCACAGAGACCCACATAGACCCATAGGCACCCACAGACATCTATAGACACCTACAGACACCCACAGAGACCACAGAGACCCACAGAGACGCACAAAGACCCAAAGACTCGCACAGAGACCCACAGACACCTACCGACACCCAGCGAGACCCACAGAGACCCACAGAGACCCATGGACACCCAAAGAGACCCGCAGAGACACACAGAGACCCACAGACACCCACAGAGACCCACAGAGACCCACAGACACCTACAGAGTCCCACATAGACCCACAGACACCCACAGAGACCCACAGAGACTCATAGAGACCGGCAAATACCCACAGAGGCCCATAGAGACACACAGACCCCCACAGACACTCACAGACGCCCACAAAGACCCACAGAGACCCACAGAGACTCACAGAGACCGGCAAATACCCACAGAGACCCATAGAGACCCACAGACACCCACAGACACTCACACCCGCCCACAGAGTCCCACAGAGACTCATAGATACCCGCAAATACCCACAGAGACCCACAGAGACCCACAGACACTCACAAACACTCACAGACGCCCACAGAGACCCACAGAGACTCACAGAGACCTGCAAATACCTAAAGATAGCCATAGAGACCCACAGACACCCACAGACACTCACAGATGCCCACAGAGACTCATAGAGTCCCGCAAATACCCACAGAGACCCATAGAGACCCACAGACACCCACAGACAATCGCAGAAGCGAACAGAGACCCACAGAGACTCATAGAGACCCGCAAATACCCACAGAGACCCATAGAGACCCACAGACACGCACAGACACTCACATACGCCCACAGAGACCCACAGAGACTCATAGAGACCAGCAAATACCCACAGAGACCCACAGAGACCCACAGACACTCACAGACACCCACAGGGACCGACAGACACCCACAGAGACCAACAGAGCGCCACTGACACCCACATAGACCCACAGACACCCACAGGCACCCACAGACACACACAGAGACCCACAGAGACCCACACAGACCCGCAGAGACCCACAGACACCTACAGACACCCACAGAGACCCATAAAGACCCACAGAGACCCACAGCCACCCACAGAGAACCACAGAGACCCACAGAGACCCACAGACACCCACAGGCACCCACAGACACACACAGAGACCCACGGAGACCCATAGAGAGCCACAGAGACCCACAGAGACCCACAGAGACCCAAACACACCCACAGACACCCGCAGAGACCCACAGAGACCCATAGGCACCCACAGAAACCCATAGACACGCAGAGAGACCCAAAGACACCCACAGACACCCACAGACACCAACAGACACCCACAGAGACCCGCAGAGACCTACAGACACCCAAAGAGACCCACAGAGACCCACAGACACACACAGAAACCCACAGAGACCTACAGAGACCCACATAGACCCGCAGAGACCCACAGACACCCACAGAGACCTGCAGAGACCTACAGACACCCACAGAGACCCACAGAGACCCACAGACACCCACAGAGACCTACAGAGACCCACAGAGACCCGCAGAGACCCATAGAGACCACAGAGACACCCACAGAGACCCATAGACACGCACAGAGACGCACAGACACCCACAGACACCCACAGAGACCCACTGACACCTATAGACACACACACAGATCCACAGAGAGTCACAGACACCCACAGAGACCCGCAGACACCCGCAGACACCTACAGACACATACAGACACCCACAGAGACCCAAAGACACCCACAGAGACCCACAGAGACCCTTAGACAAATACAGAGACCCATAGACACGCATAGTGACCCACAGACAACCACAAAGACCCATAGACACCCACAGACACCTTCAGACACATACAGACACCTACAGACACCAACAGAGACCCACAGACACCCACAGGGACCCACAGACACATACAGACACCCACAGAGGCCCACAAACACCCACAGAGTCCCACGTAGACCCATAGACACCCACAGACACCCATGGACACATACAGACACGCACAGAGACCTACAGACACGCACAGAGCCCCACAGACAACCACAAAGACCCATAGACACCTACAGACACCCACAGAGACCCACAGACACCCACAGAGACCCACAGGCACATACAGACACCCACAGAGACCCACAGACACCCACAGAGTCCCACATAGACCCATAGACACCCACAGACACATACAGACACCCAGAGAGACGCATAGACACCCACAAAGACCCACATAGACCCATAGACACCCACAGACACCTACAGACCCACAGAGACCCAAACACACCCACACACACCCGCAGAGACCCACAGAGACCCACAGACACCCACAGAGACCCACAGAGACCCACAGACACCCACAGAGACCCACAGAGACCCACAGAGTCCCACAGAGACCCACAGAGACCCACAGATACCTACAGACACCCACAGACACCCACATACACCCACAGACACCCACAGAGACCCGCAGAGACGCGCAGAGACTCATAGACACACACAGACACCCACAGAGACCCGCAGAGACCCGCAGAGACTCATAGACACTCGTAGAGACCTATGACGTGGCTGCCCACACCGGGCTGCTCAATGTCCTGGCAGTGGCATTGGCCTGGTGCTGGTCGCCTTTTTTGGGTCGTTCTCCAGCCAGACACCGGTCTGAGTCTCGGCCGCCTCTGGTGTCAAAGACGCCACGCGTTTGGGGCGTTGGAGCTGCTCCGAAACATTCCCGGGTGACCATGATCGTATCGGCATCATCACGGTGGCTAGGGGGGTGTTGACGACCTCGCCTGGTGTGCAGGAGGTCGTGGGTTCGATCCCTGGACCCTGTTGTGTCTGCGTCTCTCTCTCTCTCTCTCAAAAGGGAGTTGTTGACTACCTCGCCTGGTGTACAGGAGGACGTGGGTTCGATCCCTGGACCCTGTTGTGTCTGCATCTCTATGTCAAGGGAGATGTTGACTACCTCGCCTGGTGTACAGGAGGTCGTGGGTTCGATCCCTGGACCCTGTTGTGTCTGCGTCTCTCTCTCTCTCACAAGGGAGATGTTGACTACCTCGCCTGGTATGCAGGAGGTCGTGGGTTCGATCCCTGGACCGTGTTGTATCTGCGTCTCTCTCTCTCACAAGGGAGATGTTGACTACCTCGCCTGGTGTACAGGAGGCGTGGGTTCGATCCCTGGACCCTGTTGTGTCTGCGTCTCTCTCTCTCTCACAAGGGAGATGTTGACTACCTCGCCTGGTGTACAGGAGGTCGTGGGTTCGATCCCTGGACCCTGTTGTGTCTGCATCTCTATGTCAAGGGAGATGTTGACTACTTCGCCTGGTATGCAGGAGGTCGTGGGTTTGATCCAAACCCTGACAATGCCTGCTGCTGTAAATTTGCGTGAGTATGCGTGTCTCCCTCCCCGTGGTCTCGTGGGCGTTGTGCCCGGGGTCCACCGGGTTTTCCCATTCCTAATTTAGGATGAACATCGCCAGGCGCTGAAGAGTATTTGGCTGACGTCAAATTTTCCGCGTGATGAGGCGGCTATCGATTATGGCCCCTCACATGGTTAAATCTAAGTTCATTTAAATGGAGATTAGTCCACATTCACACACTCCCTGATGCACCTGGGTAGAAGGGAGAGCGAGATGGAACAGATGGAGATTAGTCCACATTCACACACTCCCTGATGCACCTGGGTAGAAGGGAGAGCGAAATGGAACAGATGGAAATTAGTCCACACTCACACACTCCCCGATGCACCTGGGTAGAAAGGGAGAGCGAGATGGAACAGATGGAGATTAGTCCACACTCACACACTCCATGATGCACCTGGGTAGAAGGTAGAGCGAGATGGAACAGATGGAGATTAGTCCACACTCACACACTCTCTCATGCACATGGGTATAAGGGACAGCGAGATGGAACAGATGGAGATTAGTCCACACTCACACACTGCCCGATGCACTTGGGTTGAAGGTGACTGAGATGGAACAGATGGAGATTAGTCCACACTCACACACTCCCTGATGCACCTGGGTAGAAGGGAGAGCGAGATGGAACAGATGGAGATTAGTCCACACTCACACACTCCCCGATGCACCTGGGTAGAAGGGGAGCGAGATGGAACAGATGGAGATTAGTCCACACTCACACACTCCCTGATTCAACTGCGTAGAAGGGGAGCGAGATGGAACAGATGGAGATTAGTCCACACTCACACACTCCCCGATGCACCTGGGTAGAAAGGGAGAGCGAGATGGAACAGATGGAGATTAGTCCACACTCACACACTCCATGATGCACCTGGGTAGAAGGTAGAGCGAGATGGAACAGATGGAGATTAGTCCACACTCACACACTCTCTCATGCACATGGGTATAAGGGACAGCGAGATGGAACACATGGAGATTAGTCCACACTCACACACTCCCCGATGCACCTGGGTAGAAGGGAGAGCGAGATGGAACAGATGGAGATTAGTCCACACTCACACACTCCCCGATGCACCTGGGTAGAAGGGGAGCGAGATGGAACAGATGGAGATTAGTCCACACTCACACACTCCATGATGCACCTGCGTAGAAGGGGAGCCAGATGGAACAGATGGAGATTAGTCCACACTCACACACTCCCTGATGCACCTGGGTAGAAGGGGAGCGAGATGGAACAGATGGAGATTAGTCCACACTCACACACTCCCTGATGCACCTGGGTAGAAGGGGAGCGAGATGGAACAGATGGAGATTAGTCCACACTCACACACTCCCCGATGCACCTGGGTAGAAGGGAGAGCGAGATGGAACAGATGGAGATTAGTCACACTCACACACTCCCTGATGCACCTGGGTAGAAGGCAGAGCGAGATGGAACAGATGGAGATTAGTCCACACTCACACACTCCCCGATGCACCTGGGTAGAAGGGAGAGCGAGATGGAACAGATGGAGATTAGTCCACACTCACACACTCGCTGATGCACCTGGGTAGAAGGGGAGCGAGATGGAACAGATGGAGATTAGTCCACACTCACACACTCCCCGATGCACCTGGGTAGAAGGGGAGCGAGTTGGAACAGATGGAGATTAGTCCACACTCACACACTCCCCGATGCACCTGGGTAGAAGGCAGAGCGAGATGGAACAGATGGAGATTAGTCCACACTCACACACTCCCCGATGCACCTGGGTAGAAAGGGAGAGCGAGATGGAACAGATGGAGATTAGTCCACACTCACACACTCCATGATGCACCTGGGTAGAAGGTAGAGCGAGATGGAACAGATGGAGATTAGTCCACACTCACACACTCTCTCATGCACATGGGTATAAGGGACAGCGAGATGGAACAGATGGAGATTAGTCCACACTCACACACTCCCCGATGCACCTGGGTAGAAGGGAGAGCGAGATGGAACAGATGGAGATTAGTCCACACTCACACACTCCCCGATGCACCTGGGTAGAAGGGGAGCGAGATGGAACAGATGGAGATTAGTCCACACTCACACACTCCATGATGCACCTGCGTAGAAGGGGAGCCAGATGGAACAGATGGAGATTAGTCCACACTCACACACTCCCTGATGCACCTGGGTAGAAGGGGAGCGAGATGGAACAGATGGAGATTAGTCCACACTCACACACTCCCTGATGCACCTGGGTAGAAGGGGAGCGAGATGGAACAGATGGAGATTAGTCCACACTCACACACTCCCCGATGCACCTGGGTAGAAGGGAGAGCGAGATGGAACAGATGGAGATTAGTCACACTCACACACTCCCTGATGCACCTGGGTAGAAGGCAGAGCGAGATGGAACAGATGGAGATTAGTCCACACTCACACACTCCCCGATGCACCTGGGTAGAAGGGAGAGCGAGATGGAACAGATGGAGATTAGTCCACACTCACACACTCGCTGATGCACCTGGGTAGAAGGGGAGCGAGATGGAACAGATGGAGATTAGTCCACACTCACACACTCCCCGATGCACCTGGGTAGAAGGGGAGCGAGTTGGAACAGATGGAGATTAGTCCACACTCACACACTCCCCGATGCACCTGGGTAGAAGGCAGAGCGAGATGGAACAGATGGAGATTAGTCCACACTCACACACTCCCCTATGCACCTGGGTAGAAGGGAGAGCGAGATGGAACAGATGGAGATTAGTCCACACTCACACACTCCATGATGCACCTGGGTAGAAAGGGACAGCGAGATGGAACAGATGGAGATTAGTCCACACTCACACACTCCCCGATGCACCTGGGTAGAAGGGAGAGCGAGATGGAACAGATGGAGATTAGTCCACACTCACACACTCCCTGATGCACCTGCGTAGAAGGGGAGCCAGATGGAACAGATGGAGATTAGTCCACACTCACACACTCCTCGATGCACCTGTGTAGAAGGGGAGCCAGATGGAACAGATGGAGATTAGTCCACACTCACACACTCCCTGATGCACCTGCGTAGAAGGGGAGCGAGATGGAACAGATGGAGATTAGTCCACACTCACACACTCCATGATGCACCTGCATAGAAGGGGAGCCAGATGGAACAGATGGAGATTAGTCCACACTCACACACTCCCCGATGCACCTGGGTAGAAGGCAGAGCGAGATGGAACAGATGGAGATTAGTCCACAGTCAAACACTCCCCGATGCACCTGGGTAGAAGGCAGAGCGAGATGGAACAGATGGAGATTAGTCCACACTCACACACTCCCCGATGCACCTGGGTAGAAGGGAGAGCGAGATGGAACAGATGGAGATTAGTCCACACTCACACACTCGCTGATGCACCTGGGTAGAAGGGGAGCGAGATGGAACAGATGGAGATTAGTCCACACTCACACACTCCCCGATGCACCTGGGTAGAAGGGGAGCGAGATGGAACAGATGGAGATTAGTCCACACTCACACAGTCCCTGATGGACCTGGGTAGAAGGCAGAGCGAGATGGAACAGATGGAGATTAGTCCACACTCACACACTCCCCGATGCACCTGGGTAGAAGGGGAGCGAGATGGAACAGATGGAGATTAGTCCACACTCACACACTCCCCGATGCACCTGGGTAGAAAGGGAGCGAGATGGAACAGATGGAGATTAGTCCACACTCACACACTCCCCGATGCACCTGTGTAGAAGGCAGAGCGAGATGGAACAGATGGAGATTAGTCCACACTCACACACTCCCCTATGCACCTGGGTAGAAGGGAGAGCGAGATGGAACAGATGGAGATTAGTCCACACTCACACACTCCCCGATGCACCTGGGTAGAAGGGTATCGAGATGGAACAGATGGAGATTAGTCCACACTCACACACTCCCCGATGCACCTGTGTAGAAGGGGAGCGAGATGGAACAGATGGAGATTAGTCCACACTCACACACTCCCCGATGCACCTGTGTAGAAGGGGAGCGAGATGGAACAGATGGAGATTAGTCCACACTCACACACTCCATGATGCACCTGTGTAGAAGGGGAGCGAGATGGAACAGATGGAGATTAGTCCACACTCACACACTCCCTGATGCACCTGGGTAGAAGGGGAGCGAGTTGGAACAGATGGAGATTAGTCCACACTCACACACTCCCCGATGCACCTGGGTAGAAGGGGAGCGAGATGGAACAGATGGAGATTAGTCCACACTCACACACTCCCCGATGCACCTGGGTAGAAGGACAGCGAGATGGAACAGATGGAGATTAGTCCACACTCACACACTCCGTGATGCACCTGGGTAGAAGGGGAGAGCGAGATGGAACAGATGGAGATTAGTCCACACTCACACACTCCCTGATGCACCTGGGTAGAAGGGAGAGGAGATGGAACAGATGGAGATTAGTCCACACTCACACACTCCCTGATGCACCTGTGTAGAAGGGACAGCGAGATGGAACAGATGGAGATTAGTCCACAATCACACACTCCCCGATGCACCAGAGTAGAAGGGAAAGCGAGATGGAACAGATGGAGATTAATCCACACTCACACACTCCCCGATGCACCTGGGTAGAAGGGGAGGGGGATGGAACAGATGGAGATTAGTCCACACTCACACACTCCATGATGCACCTGGGTAGAAGGGGAGCCAGATGGAACAGATGGAGATTAGTCCACACTCACACACTCCCCGATGCACCTGGGTAGAAGGGGAGGGGGATGGAACAGATGGAGATTAGTCCACACTCACACACTCCCCGATGCACCTGGGTAGAAGGCAGAGCGAGATGGAACAGATGGAGATTAATCCACACTCACACACTCCCCGATGCACCTGGGTAGAAGGGGAGGGGGATGGAACAGATGGAGATTAGTCCACACTCACACACTCCCCGATGCACCTGGGTAGAAGGCAGAGCGAGATGGAACAGATGGAGATTAGTCCACACTCACACACTCCCCGATCCACCTGTGTGGAAGAGGAGCGAGATGAAACAGATGGAGATTAGTCCACACTCACACACTCCCCGATGTACCTGGGTAGAAGGTAGAGCGAGATGGAACAGATGGAGATTAGTCCACACTCACACACTCCCCGATGCACCTGTGTAGAAGGGGAGCGAGTTGGAACAGATGGAGATTAGTCCACACTCACACACTCCCTGATGCACCTGGGTAGAAGGGAGAGCGAGATGGAACAGATGGAGATTAGTCCACACTCACACACTCCCTGATGCACCTGGGTAGAAGGGAGAGCGAGATGGAACAGATGGAGATTAGTCCACACTCACACACTCCCTGATGCACCTGGGTAGAAGGGTATCGAGATGGAACAGATGGAGATTAGTCCACACTCACACACTCCCCGATGCACCTGGGTAGAAGGGGAACGAGATGGAACAGATGGAGATTAGTCCACACTCACACACTCCCCGATGCACCTGCGTAGAAGGGGAGCGAGATGGAACAGATGGAGATTAGTCCACACTCACACACTCCTTGATGCACCTTGGTAGAAGGGAGAGCGAGATGGAACAGATGGAGATTAGTCCACACTCACACACTCCCCGATGCACCTGGGTAGAAGGGAGAGGAGATGGAACAGATGGAGATTAGTCCACACTCCAACACTCTCTGATGCACCTGGTTAGAAGGGGAGGGGGATGGAACAGATGGAGATTAGTCCACACTCACACACTCCCTGATGCACCTGGGTTGAAGGGGAGGGAGATGGAACAGATGGAGATTAGTCCACATTCACACACTCCCCGATGCACCTGGGTAGAAGGGGAGCGAGATGGAACAGATGGAGATTAGTCCACACTCACACACTCCCCGATGCACCTGAGT
The DNA here is from genome assembly GCF_048934315.1 of Petromyzon marinus. Lineage (NCBI taxonomy): Eukaryota > Metazoa > Chordata > Hyperoartia > Petromyzontiformes > Petromyzontidae > Petromyzon > Petromyzon marinus. The sequence goes on from NC_133738.1 coordinate 1,125,502, forward strand.
AGAAGGGGAGCGAGATGGAACAGATGGAGATTAGTCCACACTCACACACTCCATGACGCACCTGGGTAGAAGGGAGAGCGAGATGGAACAGATGGAGATTAGTCCACACTCACACACTCCATGATGCACCTGGGTAGAAGGGTGTGAGATGGAACAGATGGAGATTAGTCCACACTCACACACCCACTGATGCACCTGGGTAGAAGGGAGAGGAGATGGAACATATGTAGATTAGTCCACACTCACACACTCCATGATGCACCTGGGTAGAAGGGTATCGAGATGGAACAGATGGAGATTAGTCCACACTCACACACTCCCCGATGCACCTGAGTAGAAGGGAGAGCGAGATGAAACAGATGGAGATTAGTCCACACTCACACACTCCCCGATGCACCTGGGTAGAAGGGAGAGCGAGATGGAACAGATGGAGATTAGTCCACACTCACACACTCCCTGATGCACCTGCGTAGAAGGGGAGCCAGATGGAACAGATGGAGATTAGTCCACACTCACACACTCCCTGATGCACCTGGGTAGAAGGGAGAGCGAGATGGAACAGATGGAGATTAGTCCACACTCACACACTCCCTGATGCACCTGCGTAGAAGGGGAGCCAGATGGAACAGATGGAGATTAGTCCACACTCACACACTCCCTGATGCACCTGGGTAGAAGGGGAGTGAGATGGAACAGATGGAGATTAGTCCACACTCACACACTCCCCGATGCACCTGGGAAGAAGGGAGAGTGAAATGGAACAGATGGAGATTAGTCCACACTCACACACTCCCCGATGCACCTGTGTAGAAGGAACAGCGAGATGGAACAGATGGAGATTAGTCCACACTCACACACTCCCCGATGCACCTGGGTAGAAGAGGAGCGAGATGGAACAGATGGAGATTAGTCCACACTCACACACTCCCCGATGCACCTGAGTAGAAGGGAGAGCGAGATGGAACAGATGGAGATTAGTCCACACTCACACACTCCCTGATGCACCTGGGTAGAAGGGGAGCGAGATGGAACAGATGGAGATTAGTCCACACTCACACACTCCCTGATGCACCTGGGTAGAAGGGTATCGAGATGGAACAGATGGAGATTAGTCCACACTTACACACTCCCCGATGCACCTGGGTAGAAGGGGGAGCGAGTTGGAACAGATGGAGATTAGTCCACACTCACACACTCCATGATGCACCTGGGTAGAAGGGAGAGCGAGATGGAACATATGGAGATTAGTCCACACTCACACACTCCCTGATGCACCTGGGTAGAAGGGGAGCGAGATGGAACAGATGGAGATTAGTCCACACTCACACACTCCCTGATGCACCTGGGTAGAACAGAGCGAGATGGAACAGATGGAGATTAGTCCACACTCACACACTCCCCGATGCACCTGTTTAGAAGGGGAGCGAGATGGAACAGATGGAGATTAGTCCACACTCACACACTCCCTGATGCACCTGGGTAGAAGGGGAGCGAGATGGAACAGATGGAGATTAGTCCACACTCACACACTCCATGATGCAAATGTGTAGAAGGGAGAGCGAGATGGAACAGATGGAGATTAGTCCACACTCACACACTCCCCGATGCACCTGGGTAGAAGGGGAGCGAGATTGAACAGATGGAGATTAGTCCACACTCACACACTCCCTGATGCACCTGGGTAGAAGGGGAGCGAGATGGAACAGATGGAGATTAGTCCACACTCACACACTCCCCGATGCACCTGGGTAGAAGGGAGAGCGAGATGGAACAGATGGAGATTAGTCCACACTCCAACACTCTCTGATGCACCTGGTTAGAAGGGGAGGGGGATGGAACAGATGGAGATTAGTCCACACTCACACACTCCCCGATGCACCTGGGTAGAAGGGTATCGAGATGGAACAGATGGAGATTAGTCCTCACTCACACACTCCCCGATGCACCTGGGTAGAAGGGGAGCCAGATGGAATAGATGGAGATTAGACCACACTCACACACTCCCTGATGCACCTGGGTAGAAGGGGAGGGAGATGGAACAGATGGAGATTAGTCCACACTCACACACTCCCCGATGCACCTGGGTAGAAGGGAGAGCGAGTTGGAACAGATGGAGATTAGTCCACACTCACACACTCCCTGATGCACCTGGGAAGAAGGGGGAGCGAGATGGAACAGATGGAGATTAGTCCACACTCACACACTCCCTGATCCACCTGGGTAGAAGCGGAGCGAGATGGAACAGATGGAGATTAGTCCACACTCACACACTCCCTGATGCACCTGGGTAGAAGGGAGAGCAAAATGGAACAGATGGAGATTAGTCCACATTCACACACTCCCTGATGCACCTGGGTAGAAGGGAAAGCGAGATGGAACAGATGGAGATTAGTCCACACTCACACACTCCCCGATGCACCTGTGTAGAAGGGAGAGCGAGATGGAACAGATGGAGATTAGCCCACACTCACACACTCCCTGATGCACCTGGGAAGAAGGGGAGGGAGATGGAACAGATGGAGATTAGTCCACACTCACACACTCCCCGATGCACCTGGGTAGAAGGGAGAGCGAGTTGGAACAGATGGAGATTAGTCCACACTCACACACTCCCTGATGCACCTGGGAAGAAGGGGGAGCGAGATGGAACAGATGGAGATTAGTCCACACTCACACACTCCCTGATCCACCTGGGTAGAAGCGGAGCGAGATGGAACAGATGGAGATTAGTCCACACTCACACACTCCCTGATGCACCTGGGTAGAAGGGAGAGCAAAATGGAACAGATGGAGATTAGTCCACATTCACACACTCCCTGATGCACCTGGGTAGAAGGGAAAGCGAGATGGAACAGATGGAGATTAGTCCACACTCACACACTCCCCGATGCACCTGTGTAGAAGGGAGAGCGAGATGGAACAGATGGAGATTAGCCCACACTCACACACTCCCTGATGCACCTGGGAAGAAGGGGGAGCGAGATGGAACAGATGGAGATTAGTCCACACTCACACACTCCCCGATGAACCTGGGTAGAAAAGGAGCAAGATGGAACAGATGGAGATTAGTCCACATTCACACACTCCCCGATGCACCTGGGTAGAAGGTTATCGAGATGGAACAGATGGAGATTAGTCCACACTCACACACTCCCCGATGCACCTGGGTAGAAGGGAGAGCGAAATGGAACAGATGGAGATTAGTCCACACTCACACACTCCCCGATGCAACTGGGTAGAAGGGGAGCGAGATGGAACAGATGGAGATTATTCCACACTCACACAGTCCCTGATGGACCTGGGTAGAAGGGGAGCGAGATGGAACAGATGGAGATTAGTCCACACTCACACACTCCCTGATCCACCTGGGTAGAAGCGGAGCGAGATGGAACAGATGGAGATTAGTCCACACTCACACACTCCCTGATGCACTTGGGTAGAAGGGAAAGCGAGATGGAACAGATGGAGATTAGTCCACACTCACACACTCCCCGATGCACCTGTGTAGAAGGGAGAGCGAGATGGAACAGATGGAGATTAGCCCACACTCACACACTCCCTGATGCACCTGGGAAGAAGGGGAGGGAGATGGAACAGATGGAGATTAGTCCACACTCACACACTCCCCGATGCACCTGGGTAGAAGGGAGAGCGAGTTGGAACAGATGGAGATTAGTCCACACTCACACACTCCCTGATGCACCTGGGAAGAAGGGGGAGCGAGATGGAACAGATGGAGATTAGTCCACACTCACACACTCCCTGATCCACCTGGGTAGAAGCGGAGCGAGATGGAACAGATGGAGATTAGTCCACACTCACACACTCCCTGATGCACCTGGGTAGAAGGGAGAGCAAAATGGAACAGATGGAGATTAGTCCACATTCACACACTCCCTGATGCACCTGGGTAGAAGGGAAAGCGAGATGGAACAGATGGAGATTAGTCCACACTCACACACTCCCCGATGCACCTGTGTAGAAGGGAGAGCGAGATGGAACAGATGGAGATTAGCCCACACTCACACACTCCCTGATGCACCTGGGAAGAAGGGGGAGCGAGATGGAACAGATGGAGATTAGTCCACACTCACACACTCCCCGATGAACCTGGGTAGAAAAGGAGCAAGATGGAACAGATGGAGATTAGTCCACATTCACACACTCCCCGATGCACCTGGGTAGAAGGTTATCGAGATGGAACAGATGGAGATTAGTCCACACTCACACACTCCCCGATGCACCTGGGTAGAAGGGAGAGCGAAATGGAACAGATGGAGATTAGTCCACACTCACACACTCCCCGATGCAACTGGGTAGAAGGGGAGCGAGATGGAACAGATGGAGATTATTCCACACTCACACAGTCCCTGATGGACCTGGGTAGAAGGGGAGCGAGATGGAACAGATGGAGATTAGTCCACACTCACACACTCCCTGATGCACCTGGGTAGAAGGGGAGCGAGTTGGAACAGATGGAGATTATTCCACACTCACACAGTCCCTGATGGACCTGGGTAGAAGGGGAGCGAGATGGAACAGATGGAGATTAGTCCACACTCACACACTCCCTGATGCACCTGGGTAGAAGGGTATCGAGATGGAACAGATGGAGATTAGTCCACACTCACATACTCCCCGATGCACCTGGGTAAAAGGGAGAGGAGATGGAACAGATGGAGATTAGTCCACACTCACACACTCCCCGATGCACCTGAGTAGAAGGGAGAGCGAGATGGAACAGATGGAGATTAGTCCACACTCACATACTCCCCGATGCACCTGGGTAAAAGGGAGAGGAGATGGAACAGATGGAGATTAGTCCACACTCAAACACTCTCTGATGCACCTGGTTAGGAGGGGAGGGGGATGGAACAGATGGAGATTAGTCCACACTCACACACTCCCCGATGCACCTGGGTAGAAGGGTATCGAGATGGAACAGATGGAGATTAGTCCTCACTCACACACTCCCCGATGCACCTGGGTAGAAGGGGAGCCAGATGGAATAGATGGAGATTAGTCCACACTCACACACTCCCTGATGCACCTGGGTAGAAGGGGAGGGAGATGGAACAGATGGAGATTAGTCCACACTCACACACTCCCCGATGCACCTGGGTAGAAGGGAGAGCGAGTTGGAACAGATGGAGATTAGTCCACACTCACACACTCCCTGATGCACCTGGGAAGAAGGGGGAGCGAGATGGAACAGATGGAGATTAGTCCACACTCACACACTCCCCGATGCACCTGGGTAGAAAGGTATCGAGATGGAACAGATGGAGATTAGTCCACACTCACACACTCCCTGATCCACCTGGGTAGAAGCGGAGCGAGATGGAACAGATGGAGATTAGTCCACACTCACACACTCCCTGATGCACCTGGGTAGAAGGGAGAGCGAAATGGAACAGATGGAGATTAGTCCACATTCACACACTCCCTGATGCACCTGGGTAGAAGGGAAAGCGAGATGGAACAGATGGAGATTAGTCCACACTCACACACTCCCCGATGCACCTGTGTAGAAGGGAGAGCGAGATGGAACAGATGGAGATTAGCCCACACTCACACACTCCCTGATGCACCTGGGAAGAAGGGGGAGCGAGATGGAACAGATGGAGATTAGTCCACACTCACACACTCCCCGATGAACCTGGGTAGAAAAGGAGCAAGATGGAACAGATGGAGATTAGTCCACATTCACACACTCCCCGATGCACCTGGGTAGAAGGGTATCGAGACGGAACAGATGGAGATTAGTCCATACTCACACACTCCCCGATGCACCTGGGTAGAAGGGGTAGCGAGATGGAACAGATGGAGATTAGTCCACACTCACACACTCCCCGATGCACCTGGGTAGAAGGGAGAGCGAGATGGAACAGATGGAGATTAGTCCACACTCACACACTCCCCGATGCACCTGGGTAGAAGGGGTAGCGAGATGGAACAGATGGAGATTAGTCCACACTCACACACTCCCCGATGCACCTGGGTAGAAGGGGTAGCGAGATGGAACAGATGGAGATTAGTCCACACTCACACACTCCCTGATGCACCTGGGTAGAAGGGGTAGCGAGATGGAACAGATGGAGATTAGTCCACACTCACACACTCCCCGATGCACCTGGGTAGAAGGGGTAGCGAGATGGAACAGATGGAGATTAGTCCACACTCACACACTCCCCGATGCACCTGGGTAGAAGGGAGAGCGAGATGGAACAGATGGAGATTAGTCCACACTCACACACTCCCCGATGCACCTGGGTAGAAGGCAGAGCGAGATGGAACAGATGGAGATTAGTCCACACTCACACACTCCCCGATGCACCTGGGTGGAAGAGGAGCGAGATGAAACAGATGGAGATTAGTCCACACTCACACACTCCCCGATGTACCTGGGTAGAAGGTAGAGCGAGATGGAACAGATGGAGATTAGTCCACACTCACACACTCCCTGATGCACCTGGGTAGAAGGGGTAGCGAGATGGAACAGATGGAGATTAATCCACACTCACACACTCCCCGATGCACCTGGGTAGAAGGCAGAGCGAGATGGAACAGATGGAGATTAGTCCACACTCACACACTCCCCGATGCACCTGGGTAGAAGGGAGAGCGAGATGGAACAGATGGAGATTAGTCCACACTCACACACTCCCCGATGCACCTGGGTAGAAGGGGTAGCGAGATGGAACAGATGGAGATTAGTCCACACTCACACACTCCCTGATGCACCTGGGTAGAAGGGGTAGCGAGATGGAACAGATGGAGATTAGTCCACACTCACACACTCCCCGATGCACCTGGGTAGAAGGGGTAGCGAGATGGAACAGATGGAGATTAGTCCACACTCACACACTCCCCGATGCACCTGGGTAGAAGGGAGAGCGAGATGGAACAGATGGAGATTAGTCCACACTCACACACTCCCCGATGCACCTGGGTAGAAGGGAGAGCGAGATGGAAGAGATGGAGATTAGTCCACACTCACACACTCCCCGATGCACCTGCGTAGAAGGGGAGCCAGATGGAACAGATGGAGATTAGTCCACACTCACACACTCCCTGATGCACCTGGGTAGAAGGGGAGCGAGATGGAACAGATGGAGATTAGTCCACACTCACACACTCCCCGATGCACCTGGGTAGAAGGGGAGCGAGTTGGAACAGATGGAGATTAGTCCACACTCACACACTCCCCGATGCACCTGGGTAGAAGGCAGAGCGAGATGGAACAGATGGAGATTAGTCCACACTCACACACTCCATGATGCACCTGGGTAGAAAGGGACAGCGAGATGGAACAGATGGAGATTAGTCCACACTCACACACTCCCCGATTCACCTGGGTAGAAGGGAGAGCGAGATGGAACAGATGGAGATTAGTCCACACTCACACACTCCCTGATGCATCTGCGTAGAAGAGGAGCCAGATGGAACAGATGGAGATTAGTCCACACTCACACACTCCTCGATGCACCTGTGTAGAAGGGGAGCCAGATGGAACAGATGGAGATTAGTCCACACTCACACACTCCCTGATGCACCTGCGTAGAAGGGGAGCGAGATGGAACAGATGGAGATTAGTCCACACTCACACACTCCCCGATGCCCCTGGGTAGAACGGGAGAGCGAGATGGAACAGATGGAGATTAGTCCACACTCACACACTCGCTGATGCACCTGGGTAGAAGGGGAGCGAGATGGAACAGATGGAGATTAGTCCACACTCATACACTCCCCGATGCACCTGGGTAGAAAGGGAGAGCGAGATGGAACAGATGGAGATTAGTCCACACTCACACACTCCCCGATGCACCTGTGTAGAAGGCAGAGCGAGATGGAACAGATGGAGATTAGTCCACACTCACACACTCCCTGATGCACCTGGGTATGAGGAGAACGAGATGGAACAGATGGAGATTAGTCCACACTCACACACTCCCTGATGCACCTGGGTAGAAGGGACAGCGAGATGGAACAGATGGAGATTAGTCCACACTCACACACTCCCCGATGCACCTGTGTAGAAGGGAGAGCGAGGTGGAACAGATGGAGATTAGTCCACACTCACACACTCCCTGATGCACCTGTGTAGAAGGGGAGCGAGATGGAACAGATGGAGATTAGTCCACACTCACACACTCCCCGATGCACCTGGGTCGAAGGGGAGCGAGTTGGAACAGATGGAGATTAGTCCACACTCACACACTCCCCGATGCACCTGGATAGAAAGGGAGAGCGAGATGGAACAGATGGAGATTAGTCCACACTCACACACTCCCCGATGCACCTGGGTAGAAGGTAGAGCGAGATGGAACAGATGGAGATTAGTCCACACTCATACACTCCCTGATGCACCTGCGTAGAAGGGGAGCCAGATGGAACAGATGGAGATTAGTCCACACTCACACACTCCCTGATGCACCTGGGTAGAAGGGTATCGAGATGGAACAGATGGAGATTAGTCCACACTCATACACTCCCCGATGCACCTGAGTAGAAGGGGAGCAAGTTGGAACAGATGGAGATTAGTCCACACTCATACACTCCCCGATGCACCTGTGTAGAAGGGGAGCGAGATGGAACAGATGGAGATTAGTCCACACTCACACACTCCCCGATGCACCTGGGTAGAAAGGGAGAGCGAGATGGAACAGATGGAGATTAGTCCACACTCACACAGTCCCTGATGCACCTGTGTAGAAGGGGAGCGAGATGGAACAGATGGAGATTAGTCCACACTCACACACTCCCCGATGCACCTGTGTAGAAGGGGAGCGAGATGGAACAGATGGAGATTAGTCCACACTCACACACCCACTGATGCACCTGGGTAGAAGGGAGAGGAGATGGAACAGATGGAGATTAGTCCACACTTACACACTCCCTGATGCACCTGGGTAGAAGGGTATCGAGATGGAACAGATGGAGATTAGTCCACACTCACACACTGCCCGATGCAGACGAGTAGAAGGGGAGCGAGATGGAACAGATGGAGATTAGTCCACACTCACAAACTCCATGATGCACCTGGGTAGAAGGGGAGCGAGATGGAACATATGGAGATTAGTCCACACTCACACACTCCCCGATGCACCTGTGTACAAGGGAGAGCGAGATGGAACAGATGGAGATTAGTCCACACTCACACACTCCCCGATGCACCTGGGTAGAACTGAGCGAGATGGAACAGATGGAGATTAGCCCACACTCCCACACTCCCCGATGCAACTGGGTAGAAGGGGAGCCAGATGGAACAGATGGAGATTAGTCCACACTCACACACTCCCCGACGCACCTGGGTAGAAGGGAGAACGAGATGGAACAGATGGAGATTAGTCCACACTCACACACTCCCTGATGCACCTGGGTAGAAGGGACAGCGAGATGGAACAGATGGAGATTAGTCCACACTCACACACTCCCTGATGCACCTGGGTAGAAGGGAGAGCGAGATGGAACAGATGGAGATTAGTCCACACTCACACACTCCCTGATGCACCTGGTTAGAAGGGGAGGGGGATGGAACAGATGGAGATTAGTCCACACTCACACACTCCCTGATGCACCTGTGTAGAAGGGAGAGTGAAATGGAACAGATGGAGATTAGTCCACATTCACACACTCCCTGATGCACCTAGGAAGAAGTCAGAGCGAGATGGAACAGATGGAGATTAGTCCACACTCACACACTCCCCGATGCACCTGGGTAGAAGGGAGAGCGAGATGGAACAGATGGAGATTAGTCCACACTCACACACTCCCTGATGCACCTGTGTAGAAGGCGAGCCAGATGGAACAGATGGAGATTAGTCCACACTCACACAGTCCCTGATGGACCTGGGTAGAAGGGGAGCGAGATGGAACAGATGGAGATTAGTCCACACTCACACACTCCCCGATGCACCTGGGTCGAAGGGGAGCGAGTTGGAACAGATGGAGATTAGTCCACACTCACACACTCCCCGATGCACCTGGGTAGAAGGGAGAGCGAGATGGAACAGATGGAGATTAGTCCACACTCACACACTCCCTGATGCACCTGTGTAGAAGGGGAGCGAGATGGAACAGATGGAGATTAGTCCACACTCACATACTCCCCGATGCACCTGGGTAGAAGGGGAGCGAGTTGGAACAGATGGAGATTAGTCCACACTCACACACTCCCCGATGCACCTGGGTAGAAGGGAGAGCGAGATGGAACAGATGGAGATTAGTCCACACTCACACACTCGCTGATGCACCTGGGTAGAAGGGAGAGCGAGGTGGAACAGATGGAGATTAGTCCACACTCACAAACTCCATGATGCACCTGGGTAGAAGGGAGAGCAAGATGGAATAGATGGAGATTAGTCCACACTCACACACTCCCTGATGCACCTGGGTAGAACGGGAGCGAGATGGAACAGATGGAGATTAGTCCACACTCACACACTCCCCGATGCACCTGGGTAGAAGGGAGAGCGAGATGAAACAGATGGAGATTAGTCCACACTCACACACTCCCTGATGCACCTGGGTAGAAGGGAGTGAGATGGAACAGATGGAGGTTAGTCCACACTCACACACTCCCCGATGCACCTGTGTACAAGGGAGAGCGAGATGGAACAGATGGAGATTAGTCCACACTCACACACTCCCTGATGCACCTGGGTAGAAGGGGTAGCGAGATGGAACAGATGGAGATTAGTCCACACTCACACACTCTCTCATGCACATGGGTATAAGGGACAGCGAGATGGAACAGATGGAGATTAGTCCACACTCACACACTCCCCGATGCACCTGGGTAGAAGGGGAGCGAGATGGAACAGATGGAGATTAGTCCACACTCACACACTCCCTGATGCACCTGGGTAGAAGGGGAGCGAGATGGAACAGATGGAGATTAGTCCACATTCACACACTCCCCGATGCACCTGGGTAGAAGGGACAGCGAGATGGAACAGATGGAGATTAGTCCACACTCACACACTCCCCGATGCACCTGGGTAGAAGGGAGAGCGAGATGGAACAGATGGAGATTAGTCCACACTCACACACTCCCCGATGCACCTGGGTAGAAGGGAGAGCGAAATGGAACAGATGGAGATTAGTCCACACTCACACACTCCCCGATGCAACTGGGTAGAAGGGGAGCGAGATGGAACAGATGGAGATTATTCCACACTCACACAGTCCCTGATGGACCTGGGTAGAAGGGGAGCGAGATGGAACAGATGGAGATTAGTCCACACTCACACACTCCCTGATGCACCTGGGTAGAAGGGGAGCGAGTTGGAACAGATGGAGATTATTCCACACTCACACAGTCCCTGATGGACCTGGGTAGAAGGGGAGCGAGATGGAACAGATGGAGATTAGTCCACACTCACACACTCCCTGATGCACCTGGGTAGAAGGGTATCGAGATGGAACAGATGGAGATTAGTCCACACTCACATACTCCCCGATGCACCTGGGTAAAAGGGAGAGGAGATGGAACAGATGGAGATTAGTCCACACTCACACACTCCCCGATGCACCTGAGTAGAAGGGAGAGCGAGATGGAACAGATGGAGATTAGTCCACACTCACATACTCCCCGATGCACCTGGGTAAAAGGGAGAGGAGATGGAACAGATGGAGATTAGTCCACACTCAAACACTCTCTGATGCACCTGGTTAGAAAGGGAGGGGGATGGAACAGATGGAGATTAGTCCACACTCACACACTCCCCGATGCACCTGGGTAGAAGGGTATCGAGATGGAACAGATGGAGATTAGTCCTCACTCACACACTCCCCGATGCACCTGGGTAGAAGGGGAGCCAGATGGAATAGATGGAGATTAGACCACACTCACACACTCCCTGATGCACCTGGGTAGAAGGGGAGGGAGATGGAACAGATGGAGATTAGTCCACACTCACACACTCCCCGATGCACCTGGGTAGAAGGGAGAGCGAGTTGGAACAGATGGAGATTAGTCCACACTCACACACTCCCTGATGCACCTGGGAAGAAGGGGGAGCGAGATGGAACAGATGGAGATTAGTCCACACTCACACACTCCCCGATGCACCTGGGTAGAAAGGTATCGAGATGGAACAGATGGAGATTAGTCCACACTCACACACTCCCTGATCCACCTGGGTAGAAGCGGAGCGAGATGGAACAGATGGAGATTAGTCCACATTCACACACTCCCTGATGCACCTGGGTAGAAGGGAGAGCGAAATGGAACAGATGGAGATTAGTCCACATTCACACACTCCCTGATGCACCTGGGTAGAAGGGAAAGCGAGATGGAACAGATGGAGATTAGTCCACACTCACACACTCCCCGATGCACCTGTGTAGAAGGGAGAGCGAGATGGAACAGATGGAGATTAGCCCACACTCACACACTCCCTGATGCACCTGGGAAGAAGGGGGAGCGAGATGGAACAGATGGAGATTAGTCCACACTCACACACTCCCCGATGAACCTGGGTAGAAAAGGAGCAAGATGGAACAGATGGAGATTAGTCCACATTCACACACTCCCCGATGCACCTGGGTAGAAGGTTATCGAGATGGAACAGATGGAGATTAGTCCACACTCACACACTCCCCGATGCACCTGGGTAGAAGGGAGAGCGAAATGGAACAGATGGAGATTAGTCCACACTCACACACTCCCCGATGCAACTGGGTAGAAGGGGAGCGAGATGGAACAGATGGAGATTATTCCACACTCACACAGTCCCTGATGGACCTGGGTAGAAGGGGAGCGAGATGGAACAGATGGAGATTAGTCCACACTCACACACTCCCTGATGCACCTGGGTAGAAGGGGAGCGAGTTGGAACAGATGGAGATTATTCCACACTCACACAGTCCCTGATGGACCTGGGTAGAAGGGGAGCGAGATGGAACAGATGGAGATTAGTCCACACTCACACACTCCCCGATGCACCTGGGTAGAAGGGTATCGAGATGGAACAGATGGAGATTAGTCCACACTCACATACTCCCCGATGCACCTGGGTAAAAGGGAGAGGAGATGGAACAGATGGAGATTAGTCCACACTCACACACTCCCCGATGCACCTGAGTAGAAGGGAGAGCGAGATGGAACAGATGGAGATTAGTCCACACTCACATACTCCCCGATGCACCTGGGTAAAAGGGAGAGGAGATGGAACAGATGGAGATTAGTCCACACTCAAACACTCTCTGATGTACCTGGTTAGGAGGGGAGGGGGATGGAACAGATGGAGATTAGTCCACACTCACACACTCCCCGATGCACCTGGGTAGAAGGGTATCGAGATGGAACAGATGGAGATTAGTCCTCACTCACACACTCCCCGATGCACCTGGGTAGAAGGGGAGGGAGATGGAACAGATGGAGATTAGTCCACACTCACACACTCCCCGATGCACCTGGGTAGAAGGGAGAGCGAGTTGGAACAGATGGAGATTAGTCCACACTCACACACTCCCTGATGCACCTGGGAAGAAGGGGGAGCGAGATGGAACAGATGGAGATTAGTCCACACTCACACACTCCCCGATGCACCTGGGTAGAAAGGTATCGAGATGGAACAGATGGAGATTAGTCCACACTCACACACTCCCTGATCCACCTGGGTAGAAGCGGAGCGAGATGGAACAGATGGAGATTAGTCCACACTCACACACTCCCTGATGCACCTGGGTAGAAGGGAGAGCGAAATGGAACAGATGGAGATTAGTCCACATTCACACACTCCCTGATGCACCTGGGTAGAAGGGAAAGCGAGATGGAACAGATGGAGATTAGTCCACACTCACACACTCCCCGATGCACCTGTGTAGAAGGGAGAGCGAGATGGAACAGATGGAGATTAGCCCACACTCACACACTCCCTGATGCACCTGGGAAGAAGGGGGAGCGAGATGGAACAGATGGAGATTAGTCCACACTCACACACTCCCCGATGAACCTGGGTAGAAAAGGAGCAAGATGGAACAGATGGAGATTAGTCCATACTCACACACTCCCCGATGCACCTGGGTAGAAGGGGTAGCGAGATGGAACAGATGGAGATTAGTCCACACTCACACACTCCCCGATGCACCTGGGTAGAAGGGAGAGCGAGATGGAACAGATGGAGATTAGTCCACACTCACACACTCCTCGATTCACCTGGGTAGAAGGGGTAGCGAGATGGAACAGATGGAGATTAGTCCACACTCACACACTCCCCGATGCACCTGGGTAGAAGGGGTAGCGAGATGGAACAGATGGAGATTAGTCCACACTCACACACTCCCTGATGCACCTGGGTAGAAGGGGTAGCGAGATGGAACAGATGGAGATTAGTCCACACTCACACACTCCCCGATGCACCTGGGTAGAAGGGGTAGCGAGATGGAACAGATGGAGATTAGTCCACACTCACACACTCCCCGATGCACCTGGGTAGAAGGGAGAGCGAGATGGAACAGATGGAGATTAGTCCACACTCACACACTCCCCGATGCACCTGTGTAGATGGGGAGCGAGTTGGAACAGATGGAGATTATTCCACACTCACACAGTCCCTGATGGACCTGGGTAGAAGGGGAGCGAGATGGAACAGATGGAGATTAGTCCACACTCACACACTCCCCGATGCACCTGGGTAGAAGGCAGAGCGAGATGGAACAGATGGAGATTAGTCCACACTCACACACTCCCTGATGCACCTGGGTAGAAGGGGTAGCGAGATGGAACAGATGGAGATTAGTCCACACTCACACACTCCCCGACGCACCTGAGTAGAAGGGAGAGCGAGATGGAACAGATGGAGATTAGTCCACACTCACACACTCCCTGATGCACCTGCGTAGAAGGCGAGCCAGATGGAACAGATGGAGATTAGTCCACACTCACACACTCCCCGATGCACCTGGGTAGAAGGGGAGCGAGATGGAACAGATGGAGATTAGCCCACACTCACACACTCTCCGATGCACCTGGGTAGAAGGGAGAGGAGATGGAACAGATGGATATTAGTCCACACTCACACACTCCCCGATGCACCTGTGTAGAAGGGACAGCGAGATGGAACAGATGGAGATTAGTCCACACTCACACACTCCCTGATGCACCTGTGTAGAAGGGACAGCGAGATGGAACAGATGGAGATTAGTCCACACTCACACACTCCCCGATGCACCTGGGTAGAAAGGGAGAGCGAGATGGAACAGATGGAGATTAGTCCACACTCACACACTCCCCGATGCACCTGAGTAGAAGGGAGAGCGAGATGGAACAGATGGAGATTAGTCCACACTCACACACTCCCCGATGCACCTGTGTAGAAGGGGAGCGAGTTGGAACAGATGGAGATTAGTCCACACTCACACACTCCCTGATGCACCTGGGTAGAAGGGAGAGCGAGATGGAACAGATGGAGATTAGTCCACACTCACACACTCCCTGATGCACCTGGGTAGAAGGGAGAGCGAGATGGAACAGATGGAGATTAGTCCACACTCACTCACTCCCTGATGCACCTGGGTAGAAGGGTATCGAGATGGAACAGATGGAGATTAGTCCACACTCACACACTCCCCGATGCACCTGCGTAGAAGGGGAGCGAGATGGAACAGATGGAGATTAGTCCACACTCACACACTCCTTGATGCACCTTGGTAGAAGGGAGAGCGAGTTGGAACAGATGGAGATTAGTCCACACTCACACACTCCCCGATGCACCTGGGTAGAAGGGAGAGGAGATGGAACAGATGGAGATTAGTCCACACTCCAACACTCTCTGATGCACCTGGTTAGAAGGGGAGGGGGATGGAACAGATGGAGATTAGTCCACACTCACACACTCCCTGATGCACCTGGGTTGAAGGGGAGGGAGATGGAACAGATGGAGATTAGTCCACATTCACACACTCCCCGATGCACCTGGGTAGAAGGGGAGCGAGATGGAACAGATGGAGATTAGTCCACACTCACACACTCCCCGATGCACCTGAGTAGAAGGGGAGCCAGATGGAACAGATGGAGATTAGTCCACACTCACACACTCCCCGATGCACCTGGGTAGAAGGGGTAGCGAGATGGAACAGATGGAGATTAGTCCACACTCACACACTCCCCGATGCACCTGGGTAGAAGGGAGAGCGAGATGGAACAGATGGAGATTAGTCCACACTCACACACTCCTCGATTCACCTGGGTAGAAGGGGTAGCGAGATGGAACAGATGGAGATTAGTCCACACTCACACACTCCCCGATGCACCTGGGTAGAAGGGGTAGCGAGATGGAACAGATGGAGATTAGTCCACACTCACACACTCCCTGATGCACCTGGATAGAAGGGGTAGCGAGATGGAACAGATGGAGATTAGTCCACACTCACACACTCCCCGATGCACCTGGGTAGAAGGGGTAGCGAGATGGAACAGATGGAGATTAGTCCACACTCACACACTCCCCGATGCACCTGGGTAGAAGGGAGAGCGAGATGGAAGAGATGGAGATTAGTCCACACTCACACACTCCCCGATGCACCTGAGTAGAAGGGAGAGCGAGATGGAACAGATGGAGATTAGTCCACACTCACACACTCCCCGATGCACCTGTGTAGAAGGGGAGCGAGATGGAACAGATGGAGATTAGTCCACACTCACACAGTCCCTGATGCACCTGGGTAGAAGGGAAAGCGAGATGGAACAGATGGAGATTAGTCCACACTCACACACTCCATGATGCACCTGGGTAGAAAGGGAGAGCGAGATGGAACAGATGGAGATTAGTCCACACTCACACACTCCCTGATGCACCTGGGTAGAAGGGGAGCGAGATGGAACAGATGGAGATTAGTCCACACTCACACACTCCATGATGCACCTGCGTAGAAGGGGAGCCAGATGGAACAGATGGAGATTAGTCCACACTCACACACTCCCTGATGCACCTGGGTAGAAGGGGAGCGAGATGGAACAGATGGAGATTAGTCCACACTCACACACTCCCTGATGCACCTGGGTAGAAGGGGAGCGAGATGGAACAGATGGAGATTAGTCCACACTCACACACTCCCCGATGCACCTGGGTAGAAGGGAGAGCGAGATGGAACAGATGGAGATTAGTCCACACTCACACACTCCCCGATGTACCTGGGTAGAACAGAGCGAGATGGAACAGATGGAGATTAGTCCACACTCACACACTCCCCGATGTACCTGGGTAGAACAGAGCGAGATGGAACAGATGGAGATTAGTCCACACTCACACACTCCCCGATGCAACTGGGTAGAAGGGGAGCGAGATGGAACAGATGGAGATTATTCCACACTCACACAGTCCCTGATGGACCTGGGTAGAAGGGGAGCGAGATGGAACAGATGGAGATTAGTCCACACTCACACACTCCCTGATGCACCTGGGTAGAAGGGGAGCGAGTTGGAACAGATGGAGATTATTCCACACTCACACAGTCCCTGATGGACCTGGGTAGAAGGGGAGCGAGATGGAACAGATGGAGATTAGTCCACACTCACACACTCCCCGATGCACCTGGGTAGAAGGGTATCGAGATGGAACAGATGGAGATTAGTCCACACTCACATACTCCCCGATGCACCTGGGTAAAAGGGAGAGGAGATGGAACAGATGGAGATTAGTCCACACTCACACACTCCCCGATGCACCTGAGTAGAAGGGAGAGCGAGATGGAACAGATGGAGATTAGTCCACACTCACATACTCCCCGATGCACCTGGGTAAAAGGGAGAGGAGATGGAACAGATGGAGATTAGTCCACACTCAAACACTCTCTGATGTACCTGGTTAGGAGGGGAGGGGGATGGAACAGATGGAGATTAGTCCACACTCACACACTCCCCGATGCACCTGGGTAGAAGGGTATCGAGATGGAACAGATGGAGATTAGTCCTCACTCACACACTCCCCGATGCACCTGGGTAGAAGGGGAGGGAGATGGAACAGATGGAGATTAGTCCACACTCACACACTCCCCGATGCACCTGGGTAGAAGGGAGAGCGAGTTGGAACAGATGGAGATTAGTCCACACTCACACACTCCCTGATGCACCTGGGAAGAAGGGGGAGCGAGATGGAACAGATGGAGATTAGTCCACACTCACACACTCCCCGATGCACCTGGGTAGAAAGGTATCGAGATGGAACAGATGGAGATTAGTCCACACTCACACACTCCCTGATCCACCTGGGTAGAAGCGGAGCGAGATGGAACAGATGGAGATTAGTCCACACTCACACACTCCCTGATGCACCTGGGTAGAAGGGAGAGCGAAATGGAACAGATGGAGATTAGTCCACATTCACACACTCCCTGATGCACCTGGGTAGAAGGGAAAGCGAGATGGAACAGATGGAGATTAGTCCACACTCACACACTCCCCGATGCACCTGTGTAGAAGGGAGAGCGAGATGGAACAGATGGAGATTAGCCCACACTCACACACTCCCTGATGCACCTGGGAAGAAGGGGGAGCGAGATGGAACAGATGGAGATTAGTCCACACTCACACACTCCCCGATGAACCTGGGTAGAAAAGGAGCAAGATGGAACAGATGGAGATTAGTCCATACTCACACACTCCCCGATGCACCTGGGTAGAAGGGGTAGCGAGATGGAACAGATGGAGATTAGTCCACACTCACACACTCCCCGATGCACCTGGGTAGAAGGGAGAGCGAGATGGAACAGATGGAGATTAGTCCACACTCACACACTCCTCGATTCACCTGGGTAGAAGGGGTAGCGAGATGGAACAGATGGAGATTAGTCCACACTCACACACTCCCCGATGCACCTGGGTAGAAGGGGTAGCGAGATGGAACAGATGGAGATTAGTCCACACTCACACACTCCCTGATGCACCTGGGTAGAAGGGGTAGCGAGATGGAACAGATGGAGATTAGTCCACACTCACACACTCCCCGATGCACCTGGGTAGAAGGGGTAGCGAGATGGAACAGATGGAGATTAGTCCACACTCACACACTCCCCGATGCACCTGGGTAGAAGGGAGAGCGAGATGGAACAGATGGAGATTAGTCCACACTCACACACTCCCCGATGCACCTGTGTAGATGGGGAGCGAGTTGGAACAGATGGAGATTATTCCACACTCACACAGTCCCTGATGGACCTGGGTAGAAGGGGAGCGAGATGGAACAGATGGAGATTAGTCCACACTCACACACTCCCCGATGCACCTGGGTAGAAGGCAGAGCGAGATGGAACAGATGGAGATTAGTCCACACTCACACACTCCCTGATGCACCTGGGTAGAAGGGGTAGCGAGATGGAACAGATGGAGATTAGTCCACACTCACACACTCCCCGACGCACCTGAGTAGAAGGGAGAGCGAGATGGAACAGATGGAGATTAGTCCACACTCACACACTCCCTGATGCACCTGCGTAGAAGGCGAGCCAGATGGAACAGATGGAGATTAGTCCACACTCACACACTCCCCGATGCACCTGGGTAGAAGGGGAGCGAGATGGAACAGATGGAGATTAGCCCACACTCACACACTCTCCGATGCACCTGGGTAGAAGGGAGAGGAGATGGAACAGATGGATATTAGTCCACACTCACACACTCCCCGATGCACCTGTGTAGAAGGGACAGCGAGATGGAACAGATGGAGATTAGTCCACACTCACACACTCCCTGATGCACCTGTGTAGAAGGGACAGCGAGATGGAACAGATGGAGATTAGTCCACACTCACACACTCCCCGATGCACCTGGGTAGAAAGGGAGAGCGAGATGGAACAGATGGAGATTAGTCCACACTCACACACTCCCCGATGCACCTGAGTAGAAGGGAGAGCGAGATGGAACAGATGGAGATTAGTCCACACTCACACACTCCCCGATGCACCTGTGTAGAAGGGGAGCGAGTTGGAACAGATGGAGATTAGTCCACACTCACACACTCCCTGATGCACCTGGGTAGAAGGGAGAGCGAAATGGAACAGATGGAGATTAGTCCACACTCACACACTCCCTGATGCACCTGGGTAGAAGGGAGAGCGAGATGGAACAGATGGAGATTAGTCCACACTCACTCACTCCCTGATGCACCTGGGTAGAAGGGTATCGAGATGGAACAGATGGAGATTAGTCCACACTCACACACTCCCCGATGCACCTGCGTAGAAGGGGAGCGAGATGGAACAGATGGAGATTAGTCCACACTCACACACTCCTTGATGCACCTTGGTAGAAGGGAGAGCGAGTTGGAACAGATGGAGATTAGTCCACACTCACACACTCCCCGATGCACCTGGGTAGAAGGGAGAGGAGATGGAACAGATGGAGATTAGTCCACACTCCAACACTCTCTGATGCACCTGGTTAGAAGGGGAGGGGGATGGAACAGATGGAGATTAGTCCACACTCACACACTCCCTGATGCACCTGGGTTGAAGGGGAGGGAGATGGAACAGATGGAGATTAGTCCACATTCACACACTCCCCGATGCACCTGGGTAGAAGGGGAGCGAGATGGAACAGATGGAGATTAGTCCACACTCACACACTCCCCGATGCACCTGAGTAGAAGGGGAGCCAGATGGAACAGATGGAGATTAGTCCACACTCACACACTCCCCGATGCACCTGGGTAGAAGGGGTAGCGAGATGGAACAGATGGAGATTAGTCCACACTCACACACTCCCCGATGCACCTGGGTAGAAGGGAGAGCGAGATGGAACAGATGGAGATTAGTCCACACTCACACACTCCTCGATTCACCTGGGTAGAAGGGGTAGCGAGATGGAACAGATGGAGATTAGTCCACACTCACACACTCCCCGATGCACCTGGGTAGAAGGGGTAGCGAGATGGAACAGATGGAGATTAGTCCACACTCACACACTCCCTGATGCACCTGGATAGAAGGGGTAGCGAGATGGAACAGATGGAGATTAGTCCACACTCACACACTCCCCGATGCACCTGGGTAGAAGGGGTAGCGAGATGGAACAGATGGAGATTAGTCCACACTCACACACTCCCCGATGCACCTGGGTAGAAGGGAGAGCGAGATGGAAGAGATGGAGATTAGTCCACACTCACACACTCCCCGATGCACCTGAGTAGAAGGGAGAGCGAGATGGAACAGATGGAGATTAGTCCACACTCACACACTCCCCGATGCACCTGTGTAGAAGGGGAGCGAGATGGAACAGATGGAGATTAGTCCACACTCACACACTCCCTGATGCACCTGGGTAGAAGGGGAGCGAGATGGAACAGATGGAGATTAGTCCACACTCACACACTCCCTGATGCACCTGGGTAGAAGGGGAGCGAGATGGAACAGATGGAGATTAGTCCACACTCACACACTCCCCGATGCACCTGGGTAGAAGGGAGAGCGAGATGGAACAGATGGAGATTAGTCCACACTCACACACTCCCCGATGTACCTGGGTAGAACAGAGCGAGATGGAACAGATGGAGATTAGTCCACACTCACACACTCCGTGATGCACCTGGGTAAAAGTGCAGCGAGATGGAACAGATGGAGATTAGTCCACACTCACACACTCCGTGATGCACCTGGGTATAAGGGACAGCGAGATGGAACAGATGGAGATTAGCCCACACTCACACACTCTCCGATGCACCTGGGTAGAAGGGAGAGGAGATGGAACAGATGGATATTAGTCCACACTCACACACACCCCGATGCACCTGGGTAGAAGGGGAGCGAGATGGAACAGATGGAGATTAGTCCACACTCACACACTCCCCGATGCACCTGTGTAGAAGGGACAGCGAGATAGAACAGATGGAGATTAGTCCACACTCACACACTCCCCGATGCACCTGGGTAGAAAGGGAGAGCGAGATGGAACAGATGGAGATTAGTCCACACTCACACACTCCCCGATGCACCTGGGTAGAAGGGGAGCGAGATGGAACAGATGGAGATTGGTCCACACTCACACACTCCCCGATGCACCTGTGTAGAAGGGACAGCGAGATGGAACAGATGGAGATTAGTCCACACTCACACACTCTCTCGCTGTCTCGCTATCTCTGTCGCTTTGATCTCCTATCAATCATTCACTCACCCACTCTCCCTTCGACTCTCCCTCTCCCTCCCACTCTCCCTCTCTCCCACTCTCCCTCACTCTCTCCCTCCCACCCTCCCACCCACCCACTCTCCCTCCCACTCTCCCACCCTCTCTCCCTCCCACTCTCCCTCCCACCCTCCCACTCTCCCACCCACCCTCCCACTCTCCCTCTCTCCCTCCCACTCTCCCTCCCACTCTCCCTCTCTCCCTCCCACTCTCCCTCTCACTCTCCCACCCACTCTCCCTCTCTCCCTCCCACTCTCCCACTCTCCCTCCCCACCCACCCTCTCACTCTCCCACCGACTCTCCCACCCACCCTCCCACTCTCCCTCCCACCTCCCACCCACTCTCCCACTCTCCCACCCACTCTCCCTCCCACTCTCCCAGTCTCCCACCCACTCTCCCACTCTCCCACCCACTCTCCCACTCTCCCTCCCACTCTCCCACTCTCCCTCCCACTCTCCCTCCCACTCTCCCACTCTCCCTCCCACTCTCCCACCCACCCTCCCACTCTCCCTCCCACTCTCCCTCCCACTCTCCCTCCCACTCTCCCACCCACTCTCCCTCCCACTCTCTCACTCTCCCTCCAACTCTCCCTCCCACTCTCCCTCCCACTCTCCACTCTCCCTCCCACTGTCCCTCCCTCTCTCCCACCCACTCTCCCACCCACTCTCCCACCCACTCTCCCACCCACTCTCCCTCCCACTCTCCCACTCTCCCTCCCACTCTCCCACCCACTCTCCCTCCCACTCTCCCACCCTCCCACTCTCCCTCCCACTCTCCCACTCTCCCTCCCACTCTCCCACCCACTCTCCCTCCCACTCTCCCTCCCACTCTCCCATTCTCCCACCCATTCTCCCTCCCACTCTCCCTCCCACTCTCCCTCCCACTCTCCCACTCTCCCTCCCACTCTCCCTCCCACTCTCCCACTCTCCCTCCCACTCTCCCTCCCACTCTCCCTCTCACTCTCCCACTCTCCCTCTCTCCCACTCTCCCACTCTCCCTCCCACTCTCCCTCCCACTCTCCCTCCCACTCTCCCTCCCACTCTCCCACTCTCCCTCCCACTCTCCCTCCCACTCTCCCTCCCACTCTCCCACTCTCCCTCCCACTCTCCCTCCCACTCTCCCTCCCACTCTCCCTCCCACTCTCCCACTCTCCCACCCACTCTCCCTCCCACTCTCCCTCCCACTCTCCCTCCCACCCTCCCACTCTCCCTCCCACTCTCCCTCCCACTCTCCCACTCTCCCACTCTCCCTCCCACTCTCCCTCCCACTCTCCCTCCCACTCTCCCTCCCACTCTCCCACTCTCCCTCCCACTCTCCCTCCCACTCTCCCACTCTCCCTCCCACTCTCCCTCCCACTCTCCCTCCAACTCTCCCTCTCACTCTCCCACTCTCCCTCTCTCCCACTCTCCCACTCTCCCTCCCACTCTCCCACTCTCCCTCCCACTCTCCCTCCCACTCTCCCACTCTCCCTCCCACTCTCCCTCCCTCTCTCCCACCCACTCTCCCTCCCACTCTCCCACCCACTCTCCCTCCCACTCTCCCACCCACCCACCCACTCTCCCTCCCACTCTCCCACCCACTCTCCCAGTCTCCCACCCACCCTCCCACTCTCCCTCCCACTCTCCCACCCACTCTCCCTCCCACTCTCCCACCCACTCTCCCTCCCACTCTCCCACCCACTCTCCCACCCACTCTCCCTCCCACTCTCTCACTCTCCCTCCAACTCTCCCTCCCACTCTCCCTCCCACTCTCCCACTCTCCCTCCCACTGTCCCTCCCTCTCTCCCACCCACTCTCCCACCCACTCTCCCACTAAACCCACTCTCCCACCCACTCTCCCTCCCACTCTCCCACTCTCCCTCCCACTCTCCCACCCACTCTCCCTCCCACTCTCCCACCCTCCCACTCTCCCTCCCACTCTCCCACTCTCCCTCCCACTCTCCCACCCACTCTCCCACTCTCCCACCCACTCTCCCTCCCACTCTCCCTCCCACTCTCTCACTCTCCCACCCACTCTCCCTCCCACTCTCCCTCCCACTCTCCCTCCCACTCTCCCACTCTCCCTCCCACTCTCCCTCCCACTCTCCCACTCTCCCTCCCACTCTCCCTCCCACTCTCCCTCCCACTCTCACTCTCCCACTCTCCCTCTCTCCCACTCTCCCACTCTCCCTCCCACTCTCCCACTCTCCCTCCCACTCTCCCTCCCACTCTCCCACTCTCCCTCCCACTCTCCCTCCCACTCTCCCTCCCACTCTCCCTCCCACTCTCCCACTCTCCCTCCCACTCTCCCTCCCACTCTCCCTCCCACTCTCCCACTCTCCCACCCACTCTCCCTCCCACTCTCCCTCCCACTCTCCCTCCCACCCTCCCACTCTCCCTCCCACTCTCCCTCCCACTCTCCCACTCTCCCTCCCACTCTCCCTCCCACTCTCCCTCCCACTCTCCCTCCCACTCTCCCACTCTCCCTCCCACTCTCCCTCCCACTCTCCCACTCTCCCTCCCACTCTCCCTCCCACTCTCCCTCCAACTCTCCCTCTCACTCTCCCACTCTCCCTCTCTCCCACTCTCCCACTCTCCCTCCCACTCTCCCACTCTCCCTCCCACTCTCCCACTCTCCCTCCCACTATCCCTCCCTCTCTCCCACCCACTCTCCCCTCCCACTCTCCCACCCACTCTCCCTCCCACTCTCCCACCCACCCACCCACTCTCCCTCCCACTCTCCCACCCACTCTCCCAGTCTCCCACCCACCCTCCCACTCTCCCTCCCACTCTCCCACCCACTCTCCCTCCCACTCTCCCTCCCACTCTCCCACCCACTCTCCCACTCTCCCACCCACTCTCCCACCCACTCTCCCACCCACTCTCCCTCCCACTCTCCCACCCACTCTCCCTCCCACTCTCCCACCCACTCTCCCTCCCACTCTCCCACTCTCCCACCCACCCTCCCACTCTCCCACTCTCCCTCCCACTCTCCCACCCACTCTCCCTCCCACTCTCCCACTCTCCCACCCACCCTCCCACTCTCCCTCCCACTCTCCCTCCCACTCTCCCACTCTCCCACCCTCCCACTCTCCCACTCTCCCACCCAACCACTCTCCCTCCCACTCTCCCACTCTCCCACCCAACCACTCTCCCTCCCACTCTCCCACTCTCCCACCCACCCTCCCACTCTCCCTCCCACTCTCCCTCCCACTCTCCCACTCTCCCACCCAACCACTCTCCCTCCCACTCTCCCACTCTCCCTCCCACTCTCCCTCCCACCCACCCTCCCACTCTCCCACTCTCCCTCCCACTCTCCCACCCACTCTCCCTCCCACTCTCCCACTCTCCCACCCACCCTCCCACTCTCCCTCCCACTCTCCCTCCCACTCTCCCACTCTCCCACCCAACCACTCTCCCTCCCACTCTCCCTCCCACTTTCCCACCCACTCTCCCTCCCACTCTCCCTCCCACTCTCCCACCCACTCTCCCTCCCACTCTCCCACTCTCCCACCCACTCTCCCACCCACTCTCCCACCCACTCTCCCTCCCACTCTCCCACCCACTCTCCCTCCCACTCTCCCACCCACTCTCCCTCCCACTCTCCCACTCTCCCACCCACCCTCCCACTCTCCCACTCTCCCTCCCACTCTCCCACCCACTCTCCCTCCCACTCTCCCACTCTCCCACCCACCCTCCCACTCTCCCTCCCACTCTCCCTCCCACTCTCCCACTCTCCCACCCTCCCACTCTCCCACTCTCCCACCCAACCACTCTCCCTCCCACTCTCCCACTCTCCCACCCAACCACTCTCCCTCCCACTCTCCCACTCTCCCACCCACCCTCCCACTCTCCCTCCCACTCTCCCTCCCACTCTCCCACTCTCCCACCCAACCACTCTCCCTCCCACTCTCCCACTCTCCCTCCCACTCTCCCTCCCACCCACCCTCCCACTCTCCCACTCTCCCTCCCACTCTCCCACCCACTCTCCCTCCCAGTCTCCCACTCTCCCACCCACCCTCCCACTCTCCCTCCCACTCTCCCTCCCACTCTCCCACCCAACCACTCTCCCTCCCACTCTCCCACTCTCCCTCCCACTCTCCCTCCCACCCACCCTCCCACTCTCCCACTCTCCCTCCCACTCTCCCTCCCACCCACCCTCCCACTCTCCCACTCTCCCTCCCACTCTCCCTCCCACCCACCCACCCACTCTCCCTCTCTCCCACTCTCCCTCCCACCCACCCTCCCACTCTCCCACCCACCCACCCTCCCACTCTCCCTCTCTCCCACCCTCCCACCCACTCTCTCACTCTCCCTCCCACTCTCCCACTCTCCCACCCACCCTCCCACTCTCCCACCCACTCTCCCTCCCACTCTCCCTCACACTCTCCCACCCACCCTCCCACTCTCCCTCTCTCCCACTCTCCCACCCACTCTCCCACCCACTCTCCCACCCACCCACCCTCCCACTCTCCCTCTCTCCCACTCAACCCTCCCACTCTCCCTCACACTCTCCCACCCACCCACCCTCCCACTCTCCCACCCACCCACCCACTCTCCCTCTCTCCCTCCCACTCTCCCACCCACCCACTCTCCCACCCTCCCACTCTCCCTCCCACTCTCCACTCTCCCTCCCACTCTCCCACCCACTCTCCCTCCCACTCTCCCTCCCACTCTCCCACTCTCCCACCCACTCTCCCTCCCACTCTCCCTCCCACTCTCCCTCCCACTCTCCCACTCTCCCTCCCACTCTCCCTCCCACTCTCCCACTCTCCCTCCCACTCTCCCTCCCACTCTCCCTCTCACTCTCCCACTCTCCCTTTCTCCCACTCTCCCACTCTCCCTCCCACTCTCCCTCCCACTCTCCCTCCCACTCTCCCTCCCACTCTCCCTCCCACTCTCCCTCCCACTCTCCCACTCTCCCTCCCACTCTCCCTCCCACTCTCCCTCCCACTCTCCCTCCCACTCTCCCACTCTCCCACTCACTCTCCCTCCCACTCTCCCTCCCACTCTCCCTCCCACCCTCCCACTCTCCCTCCCACTCTCCCTCCCACTCTCCCACTCTCCCACTCTCCCTCCCACTCTCCCACTCTCCCACTCTCCCTCCCACTCTCCCTCCCACTCTCCCACTCTCCCTCCCACTCTCCCTCCCACTCTCCCACTCTCCCTCCCACTCTCCCTCCCACTCTCTCTCCAACTCTCCCTCTCACTCTCCCACTCTCCCTCTCTCCCACTCCCCACTCTCCCTCCCACTCTCCCACTCTCCCTCCCACTCTCCCTCCCACTCTCCCACTCTCCCTCCCACTCTCCCTCCCTCTCTCCCACCCACTCTCCCTCCCACTCTCCCACCCACTCTCCCTCCCACTCTCCCACCCACCCACCCACTCTCCCTCCCACTCTCCCACCCACTCTCCCAGTCTCCCACCCACCCTCCCACTCTCCCTCCCACTCTCCACCCACTCTCCCTCCCACTCTCCCTCCCACTCTCCCTCCCACTCTCCCTCCCACTCTCCCACCCACTCTCCCACCCACTCTCCCTCCCACTCTCTCACTCTCCCTCCAACTCTCCCTCCCACTCTCCCTCCCACTCTCCCACTCTCCCTCCCACTGTCCCTCCCTCTCTCCCACCCACTCTCCCACCCACTCTCCCACCCACTCTCCCACCCACTCTCCCTCCCACTCTCCCACTCTCCCTCCCACTCTCCCACCCACTCTCCCTCCCACTCTCCCACCCTCCCACTCTCCCTCCCACTCTCCCACTCTCCCTCCCACTCTCCCACCCACTCTCCCACTCTCCCACCCACTCTCCCTCCCACTCTCCCTCCCACTCTCCCACTCTCCCACCCACTCTCCCTCCCACTCTCCCTCCCACTCTCCCTCCCACTCTCCCACTCTCCCTCCCACTCTCCCTCCCACTCTCCCACTCTCCCTCCCACTCTCCCTCCCACTCTCCCTCTCACTCTCCCACTCTCCCTCTCTCCCACTCTCCCACTCTCCCTCCCACTCTCCCACTCTCCCTCCCACTCTCCCTCCCACTCTCCCACTCTCCCTCCCACTCTCCCTCCCACTCTCCCTCCCACTCTCCCTCCCACTCTCCCACTCTCCCTCCCACTCTCCCTCCCACTCTCCCTCCCACTCTCCCTCCCACTCTCCCACTCTCCCACCCACTCTCCCTCCCACTCTCCCTCCCACTCTCCCTCCCACCCTCCCACTCTCCCTCCCACTCTCCCTCCCACTCTCCCACTCTCCCTCCCACTCTCCCTCCCACTTTCCCTCCCACTCTCCCTCCCACTCTCCCACTCTCCCTCCCACTCTCCCTCCCACTCTCCCACTCTCCCTCCCACTCTCCCTCCCACTCTCCCTCCAATTCTCCCTCTCACTCTCCCACTCTCCCTCTCTCCCACTCTCCCACTCTCCCTCCCACTCTCCCACTCTCCCTCCCACTCTCCCTCCCACTCTCCCACTCTCCCTCCCACTCTCCCTCCCCTCTCTCCCACCCACTCTCCCTCCCACTCTCCCACCCACTCTCCCTCCCACTCTCCCACCCACCCACCCACTCTCCCTCCCACTCTCCCACCCACTCTCCCAGTCTCCCACCCACCCTCCCACTCTCCCTCCCACTCTCCCACCCACTCTCCCTCCCACTCTCCCTCCCACTCTCCCACCCACTCTCCCTCCCACTCTCCCACTCTCCCACCCACTCTCCCACCCACTCTCCCACCCACTCTCCCTCCCACTCTCCCACCCACTCTCCCTCCCACTCTCCCACTCTCCCACCCACCCTCCCACTCTCCCACTCTCCCTCCCACTCTCCCACCCACTCTCCCTCCCACTCTCCCACTCTCCCACCCAACCACTCTCCCTCCCACTCTCCCACTCTCCCACCCAACCACTCTCCCTCCCACTCTCCCACTCTCCCACCCACCCTCCCACTCTCCCTCCCACTCTCCCTCCCACTCTCCCACTCTCCCACCCAACCACTCTCCCTCCCACTCTCCCACTCTCCCTCCCACTCTCCCTCCCACCCACCCTCCCACTCTCCCACTCTCCCTCCCACTCTCCCACCCACTCTCCCACCCACTCTCCCACCCACTCTCCCTCCCACTCTCCCACCCACTCTCCCTCCCACTCTCCCACCCACTCTCCCTCCCACTCTCCCACTCTCCCACCCAACCACTCTCCCTCCCACTCTCCCACTCTCCCTCCCACTCTCCCTCCCACCCACCCTCCCACTCTCCCACTCTCCCTCCCACTCTCCCTCCCACCCACCCTCCCACTCTCCCACTCTCCCTCCCACTCTCCCTCCCACCCACCCACCCACTCTCCCTCTCTCCCACTCTCCCTCCCACCCACCCTCCCACTCTCCCACCCACCCACCCTCCCACTCTCCCTCTCTCCCACCCTCCCACCCACTCTCTCACTCTCCCTCCCACTCTCCCACTCTCCCACCCACCCTCCCACTCTCCCACCCACTCTCCCTCCCACTCTCCCTCACACTCTGCCACCCACCCTCCCACTCTCCCTCTCTCCCACTCTCCCACCCACTCTCCCACCCACTCTCCCACCCACCCACCCTCCCACTCTCCCTCTCTCCCACTCTCCCTCCCACTCTCCCTCCCACTCTCCCACTCTCCCACCCACCCACCCTCCCACTCTCCCACCCACCCTCCCACTCTCCCACCCACCCACCCACTCTCTCACTCTCCCACTCTCTCACTCTCCCTCCCACTCTCCCACTCTCCCACCCACCCTCCCACTCTCCCACTCTCCCACCCACCCTCCCACTCTCCCACTCTCCCTCCCACTCTCCCACCCACTCTCCCTCCCACTCTCCCACCCTCCCACTCTCCCACTCTCCCACCCAACCACTCTCCCTCCCACTCTCCCACTCTCCCACCCAACCACTCTCCCTCCCACTCTCCCACTCTCCCACCCACCCTCCCACTCTCCCTCCCACTCTCCCTCCCACTCTCCCTCTCCCACCCACCCACTCTCTCACTCTTCCTCTCTCTCCCTCCCTCCTCCCTCTCACCACCCTCCCTCTCCCCACTCTCCCACCCACCCACCCACTCTCTCACTCTCCCTCTCTCACTCTCCCTCCCACTCTCCCACTCTCCCACCCACCCTCCCACTCTCCCACTCTCCCACCCACCCACCCACTCTCTCACTCTCACTCTCTCACTCTCCCTCCCTCTCCCACTCTCCCACCCACCCACCCACTCTCTCACTCTCCTCCCTCTCCCTCTCTCCCACCCACCCACCCTCCCTCTGCCTCCCACTCTGTCGGCGCCTTGCTGCTGCTCCTCACTTCGTGTGAGTAGCTCCCCTGTGATTGATGTCTGCCGAGTTCCTTTCCTCTGTGTCCTAGAACACCCTGCAGGTGACATGGGTTGTGCTGCTGTGCCAGGCTAGGTGCACCAGCAGGAGGTCACGTGACAGACCCAGCAGGTGCCATGGAGTTGACTGCTGTGCCAGGCTGGTGCAGGTACATGCAATGGGTTGACTGACTGAGATATACAGTAGATGCACCACCCCTGTACCTACAGACACATACACAGACACGCACAGACAGACACACAAACACACACAGACACACACAGACAGACACACAGACACACAGACACACAGACAGACACATACAGACAGACACACACACATACAGACACACATACAGACACACAGACACACACACAGACACACACAGAGACAGATACACACAGACACATGCAACAACAGCAACACCATTTGCCACCAAGTAGTGGCAATCACCACGACGCTTGTGCCAGGCTATGTGCACCTTGAGGCCACGTGAAGTGAACACCCGCGCGGGAGGTCACGGGCCAGACCCAGCAGGTGCCACGGGTCGACTGACTGAGACGACTGAGATGACTGGCTGATCACCACCGTGCACCCTACTGTGCCAACCTGCTGTGCTTTAGCCACCCGGCGCTCCGCTCGTTGTTGTGAGCGCTCCTCCGCCCTCCGTTGTTGTTGGAGGGCGACTGCCTCCAACTGCCCGGTAGCGTCCTTCACGAGAGCCTCCTCCACAGAGGCCGATCCACCGCTGGTACCAGTCATCGGCAAGTCCACTCAGCTCTACGTACTCCTGTACCACATCACTCCATCTCTTCTCACCCGTGCCGCGCCCGTTCAACCCCTCGATCCGGCTAAACAAAAGCTGTTTCGGCATGCGGTGGCTGGGCATGCCTTCCATGACCCAGCCATCGCAGCCTTGCCTGCTGGAGGAGCTTACGAATTCAGATCTTTCAACGATTTGTGAACTCCTCATACAATCCAGGATGGATCGTAGGCAGGCCAGCCTAAATGTTTCTAACCGGCGAAGATGCTCTATTGGGGGTCCACGTTTTAAAGCATAGAGAAGGAGATGACCGTGGCCGAGAAGACCTGAAGCTTAGTGCGGAGCGACAGACCGAATTGCTTCCACATGGCGTTACGCAACCGATGAAAAGATATTGCCGCTCGACTGATTCGGAGTGAGACCTGCTGTTAAACTGGAGCCAGTCATAAGCACCATACTTGGTATGGGAAACTCTCCCTCTCTACAACTGCCCCATCACCGATTGGGAATTGTGGGATCGAAGATAATCCGATGGTACAAAATACCCAGGCAGGTGCTTAGTTTGGTGGGGCTGATGGTAAGGCCCCACCTCTTAGTGGCAGCTCCAGTCTCAGCAGCGTCTCCAACCCTCTGAGTGAGCAGCAATTACCAGGTCGTCAGCATACATAACGTGGTTGAGCAATAGGGAACCATCCCTTGACCGCACCCGGGCATCGATCAGCCTCCCATTGTATCTGTACCAGATGGAAATTATTCCGGTACAGCCATCGAATGAAATCTTGACTTAAAGCCTCCGTGACTGCAGGAATTCATTTTCATTGGGTCTTTAGGTAACGTCACATGAATAAAAAATAATAGATCACGACGTTTCGATCGCAGCACAGGCAATCGTCTTCAGGTGAGAGCGAGAGAGAGAGAGAGCTGCTGAGACAAGATCTTATATAGGCCTGAGAAGGGTGCATCAAGGTAGGTGGGTGGAGCTAGAGATGGTCCAACCACACAGAGGCTGGGGCAGTGGACTTTGTATCGCGAGAGAATATATCTACGTGACTTTAGCGAAAGTCTCAAAGAATATAGCCATCAAATGCTTCACGAACTGCGTGGTCGAATTAGACGGTAAACAATGTGGGAGCCAGAGGACATCCCTGTCGCAACCCCAATGTGTACAGGGAATGGCTCCGACTCCCGGCCACGTAGTTTTACCCGGGCCCACTCACCATCATGATGGTCTTTAATGATCGTGAGCAGAGGGTCAGGTACTCCAAAAGCACGAAGAACAACCCAGAGCCCAGGCCTACTGATGGTATCATAGGCCGACCAGGTCAATAAAGCAGAGATGTAGGTCTTGTTGGAATTCCCTACACCTCTGCTGTAGCAGACGCACAGAAAGTATGGCATCTGTGCAGGACCGCCTTTTCCTGCAACCGCATTGGGGCTCCGCAAGCCTCTCCTCAGCGTGCCTGGCAAGGAGATGTTGAATAATCCTTGCCAGGACCTTTCCCGGCACACTGCGGAGTGAGATGCCCCTGTAGTTGTTACAGTCTGTGCGGCCCCCCTTCTTAAAGAAGGGGGCCACCAGGGCATCCTTCCAATCCTGCGGAACCCGTCTAGTGGTCCAGACTGTTGTTATGATGTCATATACGGCAGTCTGTGCACAAACGCCGCCCTCCCTCAGCATTTCGCTTGGGAGATCATCTCTGCCCGCTGCCTTTCCTGGTCTCAGACTCTGGATCGCCTTCAGTACTTCCTCAACAGATGGCACCTTCAGCCAGCCACTCACAGGGGGTGACATCTTCCAATATTTGAGGCACCGCAGCCTCAGCAGGGTCATCCCCACTTTGTGCCACAATGTTTTCCTGGCTGAGGGATTTTCCCTCCCCCAGGACCTCACAGAAATGCTAAGCAAATCTGCAAACCTGTTCCTGGGGGTCGGAGATTGGATCACCGTTTTTTCCCCTAATTATGGTAATAGGTGTGGCATTGCAGATTACTCTTTTTGATGGAGTTAAATAGAGATTTGTGATCACGGGCCACTGAGGCAGACTCCATCTCCTCAGCAACCCGCGACCACCACCCATCCTTGCAGCGCCTCACGGCTCTCCGAACCTCTGAGCGAAGGCTGCGGTAAGCTGCCTCATTCTCTGATGTGGGATGCTGTAGACGATGAGAGTGGGTCTGTCGCTTTTTCTCAGCCAGCTTGAACACCTCCTCTGTCAGCCAGGGTCTCTGGGGAGGTCTGGACCGCGTACCCAAAGCAGCCATTACAGCTGCATGAGCCACAGTCCTAAACCTCGCCCATTTGCCCTCGATATCAAGAGGAGTGGGGGACGATGCCAACCCCAGCTGCAAGCGATGATGAAAGTCTCACTTGCAACTTTCATCAGCTAGCTGAGACCAAGCCACTAAGGGGTTTGAATGGGGTCCTGGGTGTACACCCACCACCGGAGAAGAAGAATGGCAGACGCAACATACAGATGGCTAGTCGATGGTCAGTGGGCAGATCAACTCCACGGTAGGTCCTGTTGTTAAGGACATGGGCCCGCATCCGCTGTTCCGTCACTATGTAGTCCAGCAGATGTTCTTTCTTGGACCCGGCATGCATCCATGATGTTGTGTGGATGCGCCGATGCCAGAACAGCGTGTTGGTAATTACGAGCCAATGGGCTGCAGAAAATTCTAGCAGCCTCCTGCCGTTATTATTGCGCTGATCTGGTCCATGCCTTCCAATCACTCCAGACCAGGTGCCAGCGTCATGACCAACTCGGGCATTAAAGTCACCCAACAAGGTGACTCTATCCCAAGGGGCCACTTTAGCCAGCACCTGTGACAGGAGGTCATAGAAGGCATCTGACTCATCGGCTTTGCCTGCATCCCTCCACGGATGTTCGTCTTCGGTGGGGGCATAAGTAACCACGACCACTACTCCTCGCCTCCGGTTGATGCGAAGGCGAGCCCAAAGTAGCCTGGGGCTTACAGCTTCCCACACCTCACCGCCACGCTCCCACGCCCCCTTCATTCTTTTGTTCCGAAGAAGAGCCACACCCTGTTGTTTGGCAGTCTCCTGCCCCGAGTAGAGGACTGTCCACCCCTCATGGTGGCAGGAGCCAGAACCGGTCCACCGG